>NW_027070424.1:39012-165042 GCF_002906115.3 Quercus suber
AAGAAATTTAGTAGTATTTAATTAAGAAAAATTACAAAGCCATTCAGAAAATAAAATAAACAAATGGGAGGAAAATGGTCATGTACTCAAACAAAAAAATTCATTCCAATTCTTTAGATACAAAAAAAATTTAATGGGTAAAACACGATTATGTAATGAAAAATTGTGAACATGAATACAAAGAAATAGACTATCAATTGAAAATTGAAAAAGAGAAAAAAGAAACATGGTATCTACAACCCCGAAATAGAAAATCCAATACAAACTACGAACCATAAAAATTGCAATAGAAAAGCAAAGAAGTTGAAGGGAAGAAAAAGAGAAACTAACTTCAAATAGACTTTCCAATTCTGGTTGTAATTTGGTGACTTATGGGATGGAAAGAAAGCAATAAAAACTACAAACCATATAAATTGTAGCAAAAAAGCAAAGAAGTTCAAGGGAAGAAAAAGAAAAACTGACCTCAAATAGATTTTCCAATTCTAGTTGTAATTTGGTGACCTCAAATAAATTTTCAAATTAAAATCTATATATAAAAAATTAAATCGGTGGGTTTTAAATCCAAAGGAAGGCAATTGAATGTTTTGATGGGGAGAAAAGCCGTTTTTTTTTTTTTTTTTTTTTTATTAATTTTATAAGGAGATGATAAGTTAGAAAGAGAGAGTGAGAGAGAGAGAAGGATTGATTGGTGAAATGAAAGCAATTTAGATTCAATGGGAAAATCAATAATAGTATAAACATTAGCCGTTTGTTTGATGGGAAGATGATGAGTTGAGAGAGAGAAAATGAGATTGTTGTGCTGGTCTACAATTAGTTGTACTTAAAAGCTAAAAATACTAAAGAGTTGTTTATAAACTAATCCCAAACACACACATACAATGTCATGTCAATAATGACTAGCAAATACTATATTAGATTAGAATAATGCTGAAAAGAAAACTCACTTTGCTCTATATTGCTAGTCGATTTGGAGTCAACTCAGTCAAGTTAATGGTGTAAACATCAAGTAGACTAATGTTAATTTCCTTTTATAATACTTTTTGGTTTTTTGTTACATGTATTATTGCCTTCCCATATTAATGCCACCTAATATAATGCAAAGGATAAAAATTTTAAGAACCATTCTTTTTAATCATATTGGGTTTATTTTGATTTCTCAAAAAAAAAAAATATTGGGTTTATTTTAGTTTTTTTTTTTTTTTTTAAGTATATTAGGTTTCCAATAAAATTCTTACAAATAATTGAATTGAATTTAACTATAGCAAAAGAAAATTACAATTTATACTTTATTAGTCAAAGCGCGCAATCACGTATTTGAATTTAATTATTAAAAAACTTAATGTATTACTTCTAAGAAATTGTAGTAAGTACTTTTTTCTTAATGCAAGCACGAATGCCATATTTTATTTAAAAAAAAAAAACTTTAGTGGGTTAAAATTCTTTGAGCATCTAATATTATCCCTCTTTCCATACTGAATATGTCATTCATCTCCTCACAAAAAGAATGCGGATTGTGGGGCACAAAAATTCTCCTTAATTTTAGTTAATAAAAAAATATAAATTTTGATACATAATAAAATCAATTTTTTTTTTCTAATTATTAAAGTGACAATTTTTTTGTTTGGATCAAGTAACACATTGTGATAAGTGTATAATAAAAATGACAATGGTGATATTGTATTAATCATAATATATCGTCTCAATATTTTGAAAAACAAGTATTGTAATAGACTCAATATATAATGGAATAACTATAACTTAAGAATAATCATTCAATTGTTTGGTTATATTTTTATTACAAGAGATAATTGTTCTTTATGAATGATTATTATTTAAAATGAAGAATAATTAATCCTTAAAAAAAAAAAAGTGTAATTGTATAAAGCTTTCCTTGAATTGCAACAAGGCGAAGCTCTTCTCATCATGGCATAATGGTTGCACGAAAGAAGAGCTAGCAAACATAAGATTATACAACGAAAGTAAAGCAAGAAAGTGCATGAGCATGAACAGAGAAATTGATATACCTAGACATGGCAAAACGGGTCAGAATTTTCTGACCCGACCCGACCCGACCCGAAAAATACCCGACCCGAACCCGATTTTTTTGACCCGAAGCAAAAATGGGTTGACCCGTGACCCGACCCGTGTTTTTTGCGGGTCAACCCGACCCGACCCGCGACCCGACCCGAACCCGAACTATTTTTTTAAAACTTTTTTTTTTTTTGTAAAAAAAATAATAAAACTAAGACAATATTGGTTTAATTGTTTATTGTGAACTTTAAGGAAACAATTGATACATTTACATAACTATATGCAAATTAATTGAAAGATTAATGGTTGAACATTCTGTAATGAGTGAATATTTTTAGATATCAAATAGTAAAGTACATGTCAAGATAATCTGGTTACAGTAGAGTTAAAAATATAGATTTAAAATTGTAGACATGTAAGAAATATTCACAAGTGTGAAAATAGTGAAGTTAAAGTATCAAATTAGCATAAAACTTATTTATACATGGTCTCTTTTATGAATATCATATTATTGTTAAGCAACACACACTCTAGGATATATCATAATTATTTGAAAAGCTGTTTATTTTAGACATAAATTATTAAAAAATAGGTCTAAGTATTCATAATTTATGCTAATTTGATACTTTAGCTTCACTATTTTCACACTTGTGAATATTTCTTACATGTCTACAATTTTAAATCTATGTTTTTAACTCTACTGTAACCAGATTATCTTGACATGTACTTTACTATTTGATATCTAAAAATATTCACTCATTACAGAATGTTCAACCATTAATCTTTCAATTAATTTGCATATAGTTATGTAAATGTATCAATTGTTTCCTTAAAGTTCACAATAAACAATTAAACCAATATTGTCTTAGTTTTACTATTTTTTTTACCAAAAAAAAAANCTATATAAAAATTAAATAAAAAAAAATTCATGTGAAAAATACGGGTCAACCCGACCCGACCCGACCCGACCCGCAACCCGATTGACTCGAACCCGATTTTGACCCGCTTAAAGCGACCCGTTTTTGACCCGTGACCCGTTTGACCCGTAACCCGATTGACCCGACCCGAACCCGACCCGACCCGCCCGTTTTGCCATGTCTAGATATACCCATAATGTTGTACTGAATTTTGTTTTGCGCTCCTAGAATTTAATAAGCAAACTTGGAGACTGGAAGTCAAGATGGAACATTATTTTACTTAAAACTATGCTTTGTCGTGAGAGACCCGCAATTGCAATGTTTTTCTTACTATCATTATTGTAATTGGAAACATGAATATGTTCAATTATTTAATGTCGAAGGTCACAATAGTTGAGACCTTGACTATATGGAGTTAGGCAGAGATGCATATCCGATTTGGAGTCAACTCAGTCAAGTTAATGGTGTAACATCACATATTACTAATGTTAATTTCCTTTTATAATATTTTTTGGTTTTTGCTACATGTATTATTGCCTTCCCATATTAATGCCACCTAATATAAATGCTAGGATAAAAACTTTAAGAACCGTTCTTTTTAATCATATTGGGTTTATTTTATTTTAAAAAGAGAGAGTATATTATAACTGTGGGGGTCAAAAGCAAACACCAAAATGATAATGATGGAAAAAATGACTTGCACAATTAATTTTTAAAAAGATAGGAAAATATTTCACAATGAGAAATCTAAATAGCAAATTGAAGGGACAAAAGGATCAAAATAGGCTTTTATATATACAAAAACAATGTTCCCGAGGTAAAGGGGTAGGATCAAGGACTAAAAACCCTTGAAAATATCTCTCTATTTCCACTTTCTCTCTCTTGTTCTTCTCTAAGCCTTTTGTCTAAATTTTCTGAATCCCATTCCCTATTACACCTCTCCTCGTTTTATAACTATTTCTCCCTTTCCCTCTCTCCCCAATTGGCTTGTTCCCAGCTGGATTTAGGAGATATTTGTCCCATCACCCCTCTGTTCTGCCACTCTTTGATCATGAAATAGGACTTTTGGAGGTGTTTCCACTATTTAGGCCATTCAATCAGCATTTAATGTGGCAGAGATTAGGTGTAGAATCTCATTAATACGGAGGTGACTGCTTCAGTGGTCCTTATCCCCTCCTTGCGCTTCTCAGGGTGAGTTTGATGCAAGGCAGCATCTTGGTTCAGAGGGGAATTAGTCATTTGTGGTTCTTTTATCATTCGTCATAAGGAAGGTTTAGCACATCACCTCGGCAACGAACCTCAGTAATTGAAGTTAGTTGAGGCCTTCGCAAAAGTGATCTCGGGGGGTTCCCTTCTATCTATCAGATCACTTCATCCACATCCGTATCTTTAGGTTGGGCCTATCTTTCTAAAAATGATCTTATTGGGCTTTTGGTTCTCGGTCTGAGCTCACATTCATCCCCCCACAATAACAAATAACTGTATTGAATTTAACTACACCTAATTTTTTTTTTTTTTTTACAATTTATACTTTATTAGTCAATACAATCATGTATTTAAATATAATTAGAAACTTTTTTTAGAAACAAAGTAACTTTTAAACACACACACACACACACACACACTTAATTATACACTCTCTCACCAAGCTCAATTAGGCCCATTTAATTGTTTGGTTATGTCTTTATTACACAAGACAATTATTCTTTAGGAATGATTATTCTTTAAAATGAAGAATAACTAATCCTTAAAAAAAGGAGTATAATTGTTATTCCTTAACTTATACAAATTTAAGTTCCAGAAAAAAGCTCCTATTCAAATTAGAATATTTTTTTTGTAACTCATTTATTCTCTCTATAGTCTTTCTTGGCTTTGTTCTTAATTGATGAGATTTCTTGTCTTAATTTTTCTGTTATTCCTTCCACTTCTAATACCACAACAAAGAGACCCTAAATTTTATCTTATTTTAGGCTATCAAGAGAAACCCAATTCCAGATCAATAGTTTCATTTTACATTATTTATTTCTATTAATTATCATTTTAAACTAATACAAAAAGGATAAAATACCCGACGATTGCTATCATCACATTCTTTCTCTATTGTGACCATAAGATTAGAGCTAGTTTGTTTGTTTTTTTTAGTTTGATATTCTCAAATACAGAAACTTAAGTTTGTATATCGTTTATATCTATTTTGCTCTCTGTACAAATTGAAAATTAATTCAAAACATAATCCAATCTGTGTAAACATATAATTTTGTAAAAATGGTGTTTTGGAAATTTTGACTAAATATGATATCATTCCACCACCTTATTCATGTGTTATCACCAAATGGATGAATAAGAATTATTATTCCATTTTAGCTTCTTTTATTACTAGTAATATTTATTCTTATTATGCTCTAATCATCATTACAATGCACCAAACATGGTTGAACTTTTTACTATAATCGACTAACTATTTTTTAGGGAGTTGAGCAAATTTCAGTTAAATGAATATTTGTTTATTAATTTTTTTTAATTTTCCAATTTAGTGTCCGTGGGATGGGGAACTATTAGATTCCTCTTGAATGGTTGCATTTCACACTCATTAGATTTTATAAAAAATAAAAATAAAAAAATAAATTCAAATTTGTAATTAACATTGTTGACAAAAATAAAACATCATATATATAAAGTCAAGGCTGAGAGGAAATTCAATTAGAATATAAATTGAATTTCAATTAGAGTTTAATTTTGTGCTATGTGTCTCATCTAAACTTTTTAATTTTTGTTTCAAGTGAGTTAATTTAGTGCAAATTATGAGGAGTCTAATATAAATGAACTTGTATGTTTTTAGACCCCTTAAAATACAAGTTGTTTAACCTATTTAATTAGTCAAGTGATTACTTTGGTAAATTATTCAAATCTAGGTTAACACAAGTAAATCATATCATGTAAACAATGCGGAAAATAAATAACACACGATATGATAATCCAGGAAAACCAAACCGGTAAAAAACCTGGGAAGGATTTAACCTAACTATCCTTAAGGTAAAACAGATCCACTATAAAAGAATTGAAGTTTTACAATAGTGACTTAGACTACTAACATCCTATTGCTACCTCGTGTAGAAAACTTATTACCACGACCACATGACAACTCCAAGTCCACAGACTACTTCTTTCCTTGATCCATAGCAACCACAAGTACTCCCACTTGTGTTTTACTTTAAGCTCTTTATGCAGCAACTGAAGCGATCACCAAGCTCTCGACATCAATCTTGATTTTGATAACCCTAAGTGTATATGAAGGCAAACGCCTCTAGATCTCACAAGAGATTCATACACACAGCATATCAACAACCTCTAAAATGTGGCTAAGGTTTTTCCTTTTATACTTAAGGCAAAACATAAAACCCTACACGTCATATGGTTGAGTTGGAAATTCTGCAGTAAAAACATTCTGCACAAGCTTCGATCGATCGAGTCTAATTTTTGATTGATCAAGCCTTGTAGAATTTGAACAGTAATTTTTTGCAATTACTCGATTCCAACTTTACACATAAATCACTTTGAACAGTCTAAATCTAGACTCTAAGTTTTGATCAAGGTTTGCCAACATTACACATTGAAGTTCTAATACATTTAGATCCTAAATCCTTAGAACCTAACAAACTCCCTATTTGGCAATCTGTGACAAAACACATAACAAAAACAAAAATGCTCAAAGTTACAAAACAGCCGATTACAATAAAATACCCAAAAACAATTCAACCTAACTACTATCTATCTGTTGCCAGTGTAGACAGCAGCACGACTGAATCAACCTGTATATTCCTATAACACTTAACAAACACAAAAACGCACGTGTGGAAAATACAAGTAAAAACAAAATAAATTCTTGATTTCACAAAACAGAAAAAAGACATATATCATGAATAACCTCATAATATAAATCAATAGCCAATATAGCACATGTGAAACAAGAAACAGAAATAAAAACATAATGTCTCCCCCTAACATATACATCCCATAAAAAATAAATACATCAAGGTAAACACATCATGAGCCAAAAAAAATAAATACAAGATGAAGCACCTAGATACAATCTAAAGCTCCAAAACTCCAAAAAACCAAAAAACTCCCCTTATCCCCATCCATATGTACTTCCCCTTTTTGTGACAAATTGCCAAAGGGCAATCAATACTCATCATCAAAAGGAGGTGGTGGAGGTAACCACCGAATTCTCGTCAAATCCGCATGCAAGGCCCGAAGCTTCGTGAGTACATCCACCAAAAGCTGACCATAAGCTGCCTGAATGGTCATGACAATATCCAACATACTCTGAATGCTAGAATCACCCGAAGTATAAGGTGGAGGATCAACTGCAGTAGTGGGATCGACATACTCCTTAGTTGTGGGATCACCTGAAGAAGGAGGAGGAGGAGGTGCAACACCTGAGGAAGACTCTACTCTAGGGCGTTTAGAGCTAGCTTTCATCTGAGCTGCTCTCTACCTAAGGAATGTGGCACATATAGGAGCTATAATATGTACAAGCTTAGAAGTACGAAACTCATCTAATCCTAGATGTAACAAAATCCGATGTATAAAAACAGGGAAGAAAATACCATGTATTGTAGAACTACTCCTATGAACCTTAACCAAGGAACGAATAAAAAGAGTAGGAAAACTCATAGGAGCATTAGTCACAAGGGCATATAGAAATGCACATCTCTCAATAGGAATGGTGTGCAAGTAAGAGATGGGCTAGATGAAATGACAAGAAATCCGAAAAAACAAATAATGAATCTTGGTAAGCTCATGGGAGGTAATCCGAGGATCAGTACCCCACTGAATGGAAGTATCGGTGAGATATGACATAATGTCATTAAGAAGAGGGGTCTCATCAGAAGGGTAGACTGGCTGTCGTACCAAAGGTACCCAAAGAGCAAAGGCCACTATTGAAGGAGTAATGGTATACTCTTCACCCCTTATCCAACTTATCAAAAAGTGATTGTTGGAATCATCAGAGTGGATAAAGAGGTTCGAATAGAACTCTCTAATCAAGACAGCCAGAGGAGGATTAGAAATCTCCAACAAAGGTAACCAGCCCCTACGCTCAAAGTTCCTCCTAATTTCTGGGTCTAACTCATCTAACACAACTTTCCTCTCAGCCCACACAGACCTAAATATGTTCAACTTCTCATAGGCTTCTTGGTTTTTCTCAAATCGAAACCTCTCACTATCAAAGGTTAGGGTAGAGGTAGAGGTGGTTTTCTTATTGGCTCTAGTCTTCCTAACCATGATGCTAAGGGAAGGAAAGGAAAGACCAAAATAGAAACCAAAGAAAGAAAACAAAGAAAACCAAGGGCAAGCTGCATCAAACAAGGTTAGAGAGAAAACAACAATAGAAAATATCAATCTATATGATTTATGAATAGAATAAATTAATGATGCATGCTCTAATTCATTGAGAACCATTCAATTATACTTTAAAAACAAAGAATTGACTAGAACATAGAGTTTTAGAACGAAAATCCCAAATTTTGAAAAACCCACTTTCAAAAATTTAACCAAATTGAGTAATTAATCATTACACTAGATTGAAATCATCATATAATGACATAATCAATCAATTTCACCAGTCAATTTAACCAATTACAGCCCAATTGAACAAAATCCCCAATTTCATGTAGTTTCAAGCCCTAGAATTTCAAATTTTCCTCAAATCACGAAATTGATCAAATTAATGCATGGGAAACATGTTTACAACATATAAGAACAAAAGCCCAGTGATCAATTTTGAAAGAAACCAACTCTTTTTTTTTTTTTTTTTTTTTTTTAAAAAAAAAAAAACCCAAATAGGATAGGTCTGAAAATTTCCCTTAAAATGCATGAAAAATGTGAATCAAATGAAAAAGAAGGGGTAATAAGGTCTTACCAGCACTTGAAGACAAAAACCTTGATAAAAATTAGGAAGAAAACGACAAAAAATGACTTGAACTAGATCAATCGAAGAGAGAGAGAGAGCAAAAAGCTTTTTGAAAAGTTTGAATAAAGTGAAGAACACATCAGAAAAGCTAGTCTTAAAAAACTCTCTGAACGATTTTTGATTGGTCGAAAATTAGATTCGATCAATCGAAAAACACATTCGATTGATCCAGCATTAATCGAGTAGCGATTGAGTCAAGCTGATTGTAACCAATGTTTTTATCGCATTTTCGATCAGTCGAGAGACAGATTTGATAGATCGAAAATCTAGAAAAAACAGATTTTTGAAAAACAGAGCATTTTAATTCAAAAACTCCTTAAAGCACAATGATTTATGAATAAAATGCATGAATATGAGATGAAAAGTTTTTCAAAAACACTTGAATTCAACCTAGATCTTCCAAAAACAAGATTTTCAATCAATTTGTCCTCAAAGCTCAAACATTAAACATATTTTGCATTAAAATCAATGAACATTTAATCTTGGATGGCCACAAGAAGTTCACACACAATATAATGTACTAAGTTTACAAAGAATAACTTATGTAGTGTGTGCAACTAGAATAGCTTAAGATACATGTGAGGTGATAAGTAAATAGTGATCGATCACAATTTCTACAAAATTCATCACATAAGTTTGAAAGTGACTATCACCTAAAGAGTTACATCATATAACTCTCACATCTTCTAGAAAACAAGCTTGTAATCATGTAAGTTTCTTGTTTTGCCTCATAATGTACACACCAATTTTATTTCAATTTGAATTTATTATATCCCAATAATGTATACACCAATTTTATTATTATAAGCCGAGGCTACACCTTATGTTCTTTTTGTGCATGTGCTACACTTTCTCGAGTACAAAATCATAAGATATGCACTAAGGTGTTCATGATTGGCTAATAAATAGTGGTGAATTGGTTATTTATGCTTTTCTCTTAAGATTTTTTAATCTTTACGATCAAAAGCATGTGACTTCAAGATCAAGATCATGTGATCAAAAACTATAAACAACTCTCACACAGAATGCACTATAGAGTTAAAACTAGCAAGGTGCAATAAAATAAGCTCATCCAAGCTAAACAAGGTACATAAACATATTATGTAAAGATAATATGGCTAACCTTAATTTCAAATCCAAGAAAAATAATGCAAAACACATTTTTCTTTCCTTTTATTTATTTATTTATTTATTTCATTTTTAAAAGAATTAACAAAAACAACCTAGCATGAAATGCATGAATGTTGTGCAATGCAAATCCTAAAAACAAAGAAAACAAAAACAACAAATAAGAATGGTCACAAAAAATAGAAAGATAAGGCACAAAGACCATGTCAAAAAGACTCAATTAGATCGAGCCTTTTGCATCCAAAATTTTTAGATGCAACTCTTGCATTGGAGTTATTATTCATATTAGAATGATGAGCAACTCCAGGATTGGAATAAAGGTTTAAAGTCTTTACCAACTCACCAATAAGTATCATGGGATCTTATGCTTGAGGCATAGGTACTTTTGGCTTATTTATTTACTTAGCAGCTTGCAATTTGAAACAGTTTGGACGAATGTGTCCAGTCTTTCCACAAAAATAACAAACCCATAAAGGTCTATCATGCTTCTTATCCTTAGGAATAGTAGGATTCTTAAACTTAGACTCTTTAAGATCGACCATAATCTTCCTAAGAGGTGTAACTTCTACAGGTTTGACAATCTCACTCATGGGAGGCTCAAAAGAAGCAATAGCATGTTCTCAGTCTTCACCTTATCAAGCAACAACATTAGTATCAAACAATTTCAAGGGCAAATTTTTCTTATCAAGTTCAAGAGAAGAAATTTTTTGTAAACCTAAATCAACATTCATAGCATCCTTTGCAGCAACCTTGCAAAGCTTATTATAGGCTTCTTGCAAATCAGCATTCTCAGAGAGTTCTCCATCAGAAGGGTTCTCATCAACTACAACACTTTCATCAACTATAGCAGTAGCTATGAAAGCAATGAAGTTTCCATCCTCATCATCACTAAGATTTATAGCCATAGCTTTACCCTTTAATCTCAAGAATGTAGGACGTTCTAATTTCACATGACCATACCCTTGACAACCAAAACATTGTCGACCCATAGAATTATTAGAGGTTTAACCTACTTTCTCTTTAGGTTTATCAATCTTGTTATTTTTGTGGGTTCATTCCTCCTAAAATTCCTAGGTTTAGCATTATTTTTACCTCTTGCCCTTCTGTTATTGTTCCTAAGAAAAATTCTAAAGTAAGGTATGCAATCTCTATAGTAGAGAGTTCATCATCAAATCCATTCCCATCAACATCATCAACTAACTTAAGAGCCATTAATTTGGATTTGTTTGTCTTAAGTAGGTCTAACTCATAGGACTGGAGAGATCCTACAGGTTCATCAACAGGGATGGAGTCCACATCCTTGCTTTCAGTAATGGCAATCACTTTGAGTCTAAAGTCCTCAGTCAAAGATATAAGTATCTTCCTAACAATCTTAGGTTGATCATAGATTTCACCCAAATTATAAGCAGAGTTAACAATATCATTCAGTTTAGCATATAATTCATCAAAGCATTGATCATCAAACATTCTAATACTTTCAAATCTAGTAATTAAATATTACAGTTTGTTAATCTTAACTGCCTTTGTGCCTTCATGTACAGTTTGGAGAATATTTCATGCAATATGAGCAACCTCAACATTAGAGATTCTTTTGAATTCCTCCATAGAAACAGTATTATAAATAGAATTTATGGTTTTGCTATTAAAAGCGATTGCTTCTTTCTCAAAAGTTTTCCACTCACTAACAGAAGTAGTGGGCTTCTCCCATCCGTATTCAACGGAATTCCAGACTCTCTCATCAATAGATTTTAGGAATGCTTTCATCCTTACTTTCTAATAAGCATAATTGTACCCATCAAAATGAGATGGGATCACAAGAGAGTGACCGTGTTCCATGACAACAGGGGTCAAGGATCAACTCTTAGATCAAAGGACCTAAATACTAGAGCTAACCCACTCTAATACCACTTGTACGTTTTTAGACCCCTTAAAACACAAGTTGTTTAATCTAGTTAATTAGCCAAGTGATTACTTAGGTAAATTATTCAAATTTAGGTTAGCACAAGTAAATCATATCATGTAAACAATGCGAAAAATAAACAACACACGATATAATAACCCAGGAAAACCAAACTGGTAAAAAATCTGGGGAGGATTTAACCTAGCTATCCTTAAGGTAAAATAGATTCACTATGAAAGAATTGAAGTTTTACAATAGCGACTTAAACCACTAACATCCTATTGCTACCTCGAGTAGAAAACTTACTACCATGACCACGTGACAGCTTCGAGTTCACGGACTACTTCTTTCCTTGATCCACAACAACCACAAGTACTCCCACATGTGTTTTTCTTTAAGCTCTTTATGCAGCAATTGAAGCGATCACCAAGCTCTCGACATCAATCTTGATCTTGATAACCCTAAGTGTGTATGAAGGCAAACACCCTCTAGATCTCACAAGATATTCACACACATAACATATCAACAACCTTTAAAACGTGGCTAGAGTTTTTCCTTTTATACTTAAGGCAAAACATAAAACCTTACACGTTATATGGGTTTGGGTTGAGTTGGAAATTCTGCAGAAAAAAATTTTTGCACGAGCTTCGATCGATCGAGTCTAATTTTTGATCGATCAAGCCTTGTAGAAATTGAACAGTAATTTTCTGCAATTACTCGATTCCAACTTTACACATAAATCACTTTGAACAACCTAAATCTAGATTCTAAGTTTTGATCATGGTTTGCCAACATTACATATTAAAGTTCTAATACATTTAGATCCTAAATCCTTATAACCTAATAGAACTGTGAGAAACCCAATCATATACCCAAAATTCGAAAAAAGAAAGAGTTTGAAAGATTATACTTCCAATGCCATTTGTTTGTCTAGCTAAAAATAATTCAAATTTATCAACTTTTTTATATAATACTATGAATAGTCATTCTTTTATAGGTATATATATATATATATATATTGTGTGTGTGTGTGTTTTATTGTATCGGTGCATATTGCATATATTGTTACTACATTGTTATTGAGTTGCATCAACAGCTATGTCATTATTTTCTTTCCATTAATAAATAATTTTTTTTTTCTATTAATCTTTTAACGATTCTATAGTTTTCACTTCTACTTCCATAACACCCTCGACTCCCTTTCTCCATTATTTTTAACTTCCCATGTAAGCTCTTTAATGCCTCAGACTCTCTCTCTCTCTCTCTCCTCCTTTCTTGCCTCTTCCTCTTTTCATTGAACCCAACCATTTCATACATATTTAGTTGCCACCACCCCTATAAAATCAAAAAGATGATATATGAACTGTTAGACGTCCTTTATCTCTCTTAACCAGAAGATGAATGATTTTAGATTTATCTCATGCCATAAAAGAGCTAATTTCAAAGTAACAAGCCTATATTCTTGAGAGGGGATATCATTCTCCTCCTTAAAACCATATGGTATGTCAAGCTTATTTTATATATTGAAAAGTATTATGTGTGTGTGTGTGTGTGTGTTTATTTATTTATTTAAATTATGTCTCTTTTACAATGAATTGTTGCCAAGCAAAATTGTTTGCTCTCTGTTTTGATGCTAAAGATAATTTTAATATTTGCATTTTGTTGATACCCATTTTCGTGACACATTCTTTACAAGCCCAATTCAACCAGGCCCGACTTTCTTATGGGCTCAATTTATGTATTATAATTTATTTTATTCTTTTAAGCATGGCCCAAACTCATGCGACATATTTAGGAAAATTGAATAAGTGTGGTTTGGAGGGTATGGGTTGGTTCCTTTAAAACCTTTTGCATGAGACTAGCCCATGCGTGCAACCAAGTGGGCAAGGGACATTGGTAGCACCTCTGGCTCATAGAGGATGTCTCGTACCCGAAATTTACACCCCAAAAGAGCTTTCATGCTCTGGTTGACTGTGGCCCAACTTTTCTACTCTACCATTTTTTGCCTGAAACATATAGCTGAACCTAAGTGGCTAGCCTTGTCTACTGCAACAACCAAATGCAGACTCTAAGAGCCTGCCAAGTCTAGAAAACATCAACCCATGAATTTAGGTCACTCCATTTCCTAAATTATGCAAAAAGCAAGCCAACCCTCTTACTCAATTAAAGAAAATCTGACCATAATTTCTTTGATTGAGACCCTGGGGTTCAAAGTCTCTTCTATTGACCAAAAACCAGTCACTTAGAGTACCCCAATCTCAATACAAAGGCCTTAATCATATTCAAAATGAACCAACTATATTTTCCCCACATAGCTGAAACTTAAGACCAAAAGCCCATTCAACCAGCCAACACTCTCACAATTCTGAAGCTTAGAGGTGGAAATATAGTTACAGGGGAACTTTCCCTCTCTTTCTCACAACCTCTCACAATTTCCTCTTCTTGCTGACTATGGGTCAAAATTTCGGATTTGTGTACTTTTTCTGCATTTTCTTGTATTTCAATTATGGCATTTTGATTTCTCTCTTGTTAAAGCACCATAAGTCTTTTGTTCATTATACATTTGGAACTTTGGGATTGACTCTCCACAAATAATCACTTTTAAAGAACCCAAGGGAAGACTTAGATCATTCTCACATTTTTGGCCATTGTCATAAAAACATCCCCGACACATTTCTATATATGTTTCCACGTGTTTGATAAAATGACTATAAGAAGGATTTAAAAAAACAGAGATGGTCATGTTCATGTAGAAGAACAAATAGTAAGAACAAATGTTAAAGATTATTGTTATGTTAGTAAACTTCATTCATAAATGTGTTTTCAACACTTAGAAAAATTCATAAGGTGTGTTTGTGAGAGACCACACCCCTCGCCCATTTTGAGTTGATTGGTATGGGCCAAACCCATGTGAACGTCTTTGGTCTGAGATAATAATCTAAGATAAAGTACATGACTTTGTTTCCTAGTTACAATCTAAAGATTGAAAATTACGTGAATAACTATTTGGTCTTTTAAATATTGATCTAAACTTGGAGGCAATGATACAAAATGAGAAGGTGTTAGGCACCTACCTTACTCAATGAAACTGGTCTTCTAGACTATAGTGACCAACATTCATGTTACATCGTCCAATCAATCAACATATTGTCAATGTAGAACATATAGGTGACTTGTACTGGGTAGCTAACCAATATGAAAATTTCCAATCATTTGAACTTGAACTGAACTAAATCAATAACATTGGTGTTAAGAACTCTTTGAGCACCAAATATTTTATGGGATGTGTATAATTGCCCATTCCATACAAAATATGTCATTTGGCTCCCCACAAAAAGCATGTAGATTGTCGAGCACAAGTATTATCCTTAATTTTGGATTTAAAAAAAAAAAAGACGAAAAATCCATTTTAGTCCCTACATTTTCACACAATTTCTACTTTAGTCCCTAACTTTTTTTTTCACCGATGTTAGTCCCTATCCTGGAAAATGCGTCTTGTTTTAGTCCCTAACGTTACATCAGAGACGGAAATTGCACAGCTGACAAACGAAAAAAATTAAAAATATTAAAATAATGCCCACTATGTCCATGTGGCTTTCCATGTCAGCCTTTAAATTATAAAAAAAGATTTATATATAATAATTAAAATTTTATTATTTGTTTACCCTCTAAAAAAAATGAGGAACACCCTCAACTAAACATAAGAACACCCTTAAGTAAACAAAAAAAAATTATTTGCTCTACTCTGAAGCCCCAAAAAAAAAAAAAAAAAAAAAAAGCCCAAAAAATTTGAACTAAAATTTGGAAATATAATATATATATATATATTAGGCAAGCCCATTAGGTACTAAAACAGAAACCCAGAGATTCTCAAAAAAAAAAAAAAAAAAAAAAAACAAGATCAGTACAAGACTGATCGGTGCAAGCCCAGCAAACAGCAAGCAAACCCACAGATTCTCAACAAAATTTTATAAACTTAATACGTATACCCATTACCCATTACCCAATTCCTAACTTAATAAGAACAGTTCTCAGCAGAAGCAACAGCAGCAGTGACTCAGCATCAGCAAGGACCAAGGTAGCGATTCTCAAAAAAAAAAAAAAAAAAAAAAAAAAAAAACTCAGCAAGGTAGCAACAGCAACACTTAATACCCAGAGTAGCTCTGTGTTTGAGAGATCAAAAATTGACTTGGCCCAGATCGGAGATTGCGAGATCAGCGACGGCAAAAGTGAAGCGAGATCGGAAATAAGAACCTCCGACTTCAACATGCTGCGGCGGCGCCGCCCCTAACCGCAGGCAACATCAAGGTATTTCTCTCTCCTTTTCCCTATTTCATCTCTACTCTCTCTCTCTCTCTCTCTCTCTCTCTCTCTCTCTCTCTCTCTCTCTCTCTCTCTCTCTCTCTCTCTCAGTTTTTCTCTATCTCATACTCAATACTTTCTGACCTATGTTGTGAGTCTTGTGACTTATTTTTTGACAATATAAATTGCTTGGATTTTGTCTTTTTGTGTAAGTGTAGGTAAATATAAAAATATGTAATTGTGTTGAAATTGATAGGTTCTTGTTTTTTAGTGTGGGGTGGATGGGGCCATGGTATTGAATTGGGTAGTGGTTTGTGGTCCCTTAAAGTAAGTGAATATACATTCTAAAAGACTAAAAAAAAAAAAATGTTAAGCAGTTTTGCAGTGGGTTGATATACATATATACACTCTTATTGTTTCATTATTTAATTAAATATTTATGTTTTAATATTCTAAACAATAATTGTTATGTAATACCCAAAATGATTTAAGTGTCAAAAAAGAAAAACTAACTGATTTCTTTTATTTGAGGTTTACTTATTTAGATCAATAATTTTATGTTGTATAAGAAAATATAAATATATACTATTTTTAATTTTTTTTTTTAAACTCCTAAACACCCTGAAATGGTACATCAAAATAAATCGGTCCCGAAATATTTCGTTTCACTAAACAAACCGAAATAGGATCCAAAACGGTATTCATAACATTATTTTCAAGCAAAAAGAATAAAGCTAAAAAAACAAAAAAAAAGAACTAAAATCTAAAAAAGAAAAAATTGTAACAGAGAATCTAAAGAAAAAAAATTGTAACAGAGCAAGTCTACCCAGGAACACCCTGAGAAAAAATCGACGGTCCTTATCCTCGCCAGATACCTTTTCATCAGTCTCGCTAGCTTCGTCTTTGGACTCACTGCGCTCCTCAGCGCGCCACAAAAATGTGCGAACGCCAAGCCAAGATCAATCCGAGTCGTCTGCAATTGCGATGGCGAGTTGGAGACGGAGTTGTCAGCGATGGCAATGGAGATGGAATTGGCGTAGATCCGAATATGAAGACGAGGAGGAGGAGGCAGAAGGTGATGGGTTTCGTTGGCATTCAGACCAAGTTCGGATCCGTGGGACGCAGGCGCTCTTTACGCCAGACTTGGATGCCATCCGATCCCCAATCTCTTCAACGGTCAGTGTATCGATTTTTTTCTTAACAATTTATTTGTTTAATTCAGTATTGAATTTGAAAAATGGCTTTGCAGATTGGAAGAAGCAACTGGATTGACTATAATGGGTTTTGGTAATGTGGAGGCTTTGAAATATGAGTTTGAATTTAATTTTTTGGGTTTTAAATTTGCTGGGTTTGTTGATCTTGTTCTTGCTGGGTTTTAAATTTGCTGGGTTTTAATTTTGTTGTTCTTGCTAGGTTTAGGTTTTTTTTTTTTTTTATTTAGTTAAAATTAATAAATTAATTTTTTTAATTTAAAGGCTGACATGGAAAGCCACATGGAACAATAAGAGTGTATATATGTATATCAACCCACTGCAAAACTGCTTAACATTTTTTTTTTTTTTTTGGTCTTTTAGAATGTATATTCACTTACTTTTAAGGGACCACAAACCACTGCCCAATTCAATAGCANATAAAAAAAAAAAAAAAAAAAAAAAAAAAAAAAAAAGCGAAAAGCACCTTTTAGTCCCTACATTTTCAGGCGATTCTCATTTTAGTCCATACATTTTATTTTTACCGCTTTTAGTCCCTATCTTAAAAAACGCTTTTCGTTATTTAGTTTTTAAAAAATGATTTTTAGTTTTCAATTCTGTTTTTTTTTTTTTTTTTAGTTAAAATTAATAAATTAATTTTTTTAATTTAAAGCTGACGTGGCATTTTTAAGGCCTAAAACATTTTTTATTATTAATTTAGGCCACGTCAGCTTTAATTAGTATTAATTATATTTCTACTGTTTGCCACGTCAGCTTTCTCCGTTTTTGATGTAACAGTAAGGACCAAAATGAGAAGCGTTTTTCAGGATAGGGACTAAAGCGGTAAACATAAAATGTAGGGACTAAAATGGGAATTTCCTAAAAATGTAGGACTAAAAGATACTTTTTGCCTTAAAAAATTTAAGGGATAATTACACTTTACCCACCTGTGGTTTACCTCGAATTCGATTTGCTCCCGTGGTTTAATTTTTGAACTTTACCACCTGAGGTTAGGTCGTTTAGTCTCCGTAACCACCTTTGTTAAAAAGATGGGTAAAATAAGTTTTTTATTAAAAACAACACCCAAAACAGATCAAACACTCCTTTTTCTCTAGAGTTAAATAGTTTTAGGCTTATGTGACTGAAACTATTCCGAATCTGAATCAACGAATTCTTTAAATTTCAAGACATAAATAATTAAATACATAACCTTTATTTTATAATCTTGTTAGAGTTTCTGAAATTATATAAAATAAAAGTTGCTAAAAGGTTAGCAAAAAATATATATATAAAAGTTGCTAAAACGTTTAATCTAGACTAGAATCAATACTCTCTCTCTCCAATCCTTCAATCTCTCTTTCTCTTTATGCTTTTCTGATCTCCTCCATCTTCAACGATCCAGACCCACAGCTGAGCTCCACCCAACACGATGATTAAGATTCCAACCTAGGGCCGCTGTCACACTACCAAACCACGGGCCATAGCTGATCTACCATGGCAGGGGCGGTAACTGACAAAGGAGGACAAGGGGTGTGTCTGGAGGCAGCTGATCCACCATGTGTATGGATTTAATTTAGAAACGCGATCTTGAGGGAGGCGAAGTCCACCGATCCAGCGTCGTTACCGAGCCCTAGCTCCACCAAGCCCCGCCCCTCTCGGAAGTCTAAATCGGCAAGGAGAATGCGCCGCCGTTCGATTTGACCTCCATCCCTCCGAATCCAAGCCATCACTGGCTATGGCGCCAAATTGAAGAGTCCATTGCCGCCGAGGCACCTCCTTCAAATTCTCACAAAAGGAAGCTCAGCTTTGAAAGTCATAGGCTCGATGTAGAAATTGTTGACCGATCTGGTGGCAGATCGGTGATTCCATGGGTTCTGGGTTGTTGTTTAGCTTTGAAATTTTCACTTTGCTTCTATTATACCCAGCAAATCAAGTAATTTTATTCTACTGTTCATGATGTTGTGATTTTCTGGTGGGTTTGTTGTTTGGGTTTGTTGTGTGAGTGAGATCTTAGATGTTGAAAATAAAAAATTAGAAATTAAGTGTGGAAATTATTGATCCTCCCTGTTGTCATTGCTCCTCAGCGCGCCACAAAAATGTGCGAACGCCAAGCCAAGATCAATCCGAGTCGTCTGCAATTGCGATGGCGAGTTGGAGACGGAGTTGTCAGCGATGGCAATGGAGATGGAATTGGCGTAGATCCGAATATGAAGACGAGGAGGAGGAGGCAGAAGGTGATGGGTTTCGTTGGCATTCAGACCAAGTTCGGATCCGTGGGACGCAGGCGCTCTTTACGCCAGACTTGGATGCCATCCGATCCCCAATCTCTTCAACGGTCAGTGTATCGATTTTTTTCTTAACAATTTATTTGTTTAATTCAGTATTGAATTTGAAAAATGGCTTTGCAGATTGGAAGAAGCAACTGGATTGACTATAATGGGTTTTGGTAATGTGGAGGCTTTGAAATATGAGTTTGAATTTAATTTTTTGGGTTTTAAATTTGCTGGGTTTGTTGATCTTGTTCTTGCTGGGTTTTAAATTTGCTGGGTTTTAATTTTGTTGTTCTTGCTAGGTTTAGGTTTTTTTTTTTTTTTATTTAGTTAAAATTAATAAATTAATTTTTTTAATTTAAAGGCTGACATGGAAAGCCACATGGAACAATAAGAGTGTATATATGTATATCAACCCACTGCAAAACTGCTTAACATTTTTTTTTTTTTTTTGGTCTTTTAGAATGTATATTCACTTACTTTTAAGGGACCACAAACCACTGCCCAATTCAATAGCACGACCCCATCCACCCCATACTAAAAAACAAGAATTTATCAATTTCAACACAATTACATATTTTTATATTTACCTACACTTACACAAAAGACAAAATCCAAGCAATTTATATTGTCAAAAAATAAGTATAAGTCACAAGACTCACAACACAAGTCAGAAAGTATTGAGTATGAGATAGAGAAAAACTGAGAGAAAGAGTCAGAGCAGAGATGAAATAGGGAAAAGGAGAGAGAAATACCTTGATGTTGCCTGCGGTTAGGGGCGGCGCCACCGTGGCAGGTTGAAGTCGGAGGTTCTTATTTCCTGATCTCGGTTTTGCCGTCGCCGATCTCGCAATCTCCTATCTGGGCCAAGTCAATCTCTGATCTCTCCGATGCTGAGCTACTCTGGGTATTCAGTGTTGCTGTTGCTGCCTTGATGAGTTTTTTTTTTTTTTTTTAGAATCGCAACCTTGGTCCATGCTAATGCTGAGTCACTGCTGTTGCTGCTTTTGAAGAGAACTGTTCTTATTATGTTAGGAATTGGGTAATGGGTAATGGGTATACGTATTAAGTTTATAAAATTTTGTTGAGAATCCGTGGGTTTGCTTGCTGTTTGCTAGGCTTGCACTGATCAGTCTTGTACTGATCTTTTTTTTTTTTTTTTTTTTTTTGAGAATCCGTGGTTTTCTGTTTTCAAATTTTTTTTTAGAGGGTAAACAAATAATAAAATTTTAATTATTATATATAATTTTTTTTTTTAGGTCAGGGTGTTCCTGAGAACACCATGACAACAACGTAGCATCGCCATTGCATTCTTGGCATTTAGTGCTTTCTTCTTTGTCTGCTTCAAGGTTTTTTTTTTCTTTTTTTTCCTGTCTTCTTCTTGTTTATTTTTGAGCGTCACTTTGTGCTGTGTTTTTTTCCTTTATTGGGTACTGGTCCAACCACTTATTTTGATTATATATTGCAACTTTTCCATCAACAAATATATATATATATATATATATGGTTTTCTCTTCTTTTTGGGTGTAACTTTTCTAGGTTCAAGTGAAAATGGCTGAAAATTGGTTGATAATATCTTTCTTATTTAATTATTTTTGCCCATCAAATTTCTTCTTTATGGGACTTTTTCTATGTGTGTGTGTGAGTGAGAGAGAGTATTTACTAATATTCTATTCTCTGTTTACTAAGCCGATGAACACACGCCATTTGCTGTGCTAAAGTCTTAATTTTGGGTTGAAAATCTTTCTAATTTGACTATACATTTTGCTCTTTGGTGCTTGGTTTTGAAAACTTAAAATAAAAGAGTATTAAAGAAAAGGAAAAATGCCGCAAGCTAGTGTAGCTTTCTTTTGTTTTGAGAGTTTATAAGCATTTTTTTTTTCTTTCATACTTAACAAGATCCAAAAAAAGTTTTTGCCAAGTAACAATTTGAAGATTTCGATATAATGCCTATGAAAGTCACTATTCTAGTGTTAGATGCTAACCCATTTCTATTTACAAGTAAAATGATAATTAGGAGAGGAGGGATTTGAATCAGGATGTGAAACACCGGGAGGTGTTAGTTCATTATTAATACAATTTGGATGGTTAAACATATTGACAATCGTTATGTGGAATTTGCTTTCCTTTTGCATGTTCCAATGGAAGAAAAAGAAATTGTAGTTACAAACCCAAGTTTTAATTTAAGTTTTGGAAGTGACATAGGTTTGTTCTAGTCATTCATGATATATGTCTTTTGCTTGTCTTTACCGGATGACATGATCTTATTAATTTCTTAACAGTACTTGTATATAGAAACCCTTTGAAGATGTACTGCCCATGTCCCATCCAAATATGATTCTATTGTGAATTTGCAATATCCCTGTCTTCCAGTCATGGTTGCTGCTGTAGGCTGTAGCTATAAGGTTCTGTCTTGCAACAGTCATAGGGAACATCTATTGCCTTACATTTTAGCACACTACTGCACTTCATATCTTCATGATTAATTATCTGCAGAGAGTTCAACTGGATGAACATTAGGGCAGAGTGAGCTATACGCAGAATGGTGCCAAAGGGTTCTGTTTAGCATTGATATTTAGAGAGGGAGTATTTGAGACTAATGTTACAAAATATGTTGAGGTCATTTTAATGAGCCAGCTTGCTTGATCTTCATCTTGTCCTTGATCACTTTAGGACAACATTAGTACTAAAAGCTTTATAGCTTGAATTTTGTTTCCACCATTTTTTGTGATACGTAATAAGGTCTTTTTTAATGAAGAGGAACCTCCTCATTTCCACATGGTGTGTACATAAGTTAGCCTAATGAATTACAAAAATTAGTGATTAGAATCAAAATGAGAGAATCAATAAAATCTACAATAAAATGAATATCCCTAGGACCTGAAACACGGGACCATTCAAACAATGAACTAGTGAAATACGTCTTCGGTTAAACCCTATAGAGTCCAACATCACCATGAGCAGATGGCTAGACCAAATTTAATGTATTATGTTTGTCAAAATGATTAGAATTGGATGCTACCAGCTGATACTCTAAATTAATTCTAATATCTATAGAGTAATAACCAAATTTATAGTCTTAATGTAATCTTTTCATTTGCAGGGTGAACCTTGTGATATATGTGGACATGTAGGTTATGCAGAAACTCTCGTTACTTGCTCTCACTGCAAATTAGCCCGCGAACATATGTATGATTAACTCTTTCCTCTCAACCACTCCAATTCCTTGTGTGTGTCTGTGTGCGCGTGTGCACACTTGTGCAAGCATGAACGTGTGTATGTGTAGTTATTGTATTCTTTGTTCAGATCCTTGTTTCCTTTCTAAGGATGGACCTACCTTATTTGCTCACATGGTTTGAATGAGTTGTGGTTTCTATCAAAATTCTTGAACTTTCCATTTTGTCTGTATCTATATCTTTCACGATCAAAGATTGTGTTGAAAGGTTCCTGGACGTGGTAGTTTATATCCTTTACCTTTTGTTCTTGTTCTTGCACTTACATTATATTATCTGCTCCATTTTTTCTTTGTTTACATTCTTTTTTTTTTTATGAATAAGATTTCATTCAAAAACCAAGAACAACACTACCAGATTACAAGCAGCAAGCTGCAGACACTAGCTACACCCACCCTCTAACACAGAAGCTAAAACTCAATCAATTCAAAACCAAGCAGCATTGATGCCAAAACATTAGAAACCAGAAAGAAATGATTAGAACTTACAATCACTAATGGAAACTTACTAAACAATGATCTAATTAACATCTTTGCTTCCTAAACTTTTTGGCTTTTGTATTGCATAATTGATGTTGATACTTGCATAATCAAAACCTCCTTATTCTCTCTATAGTCATTTTTGGCTTTGTTCTTAATTGATGAGATTTCTTGTCTTAATTTTTTTGTTGTTCCTTCCACACTTCAGTACCACAACAAAGAGACCCTAAATTTTATTTTATTTTTGGCTGTCAAGAGAAACCCAATTCTAGATCAATAATTTCATTTTACATTTTTTATTTCTATTAATTATCATTTAAAACTAATACAAAAAGGATAAAATACCCAACTATTGCCAGCATCGCATTCTTTCTCTATTGCGAACATGAGATTAGAGATAGTTTTTTTTTTTTTTTTTTTAATTTTTAATTTTTAAAGTTTGATATTCTCAAATAGAGAAACTCAAGTTGTTTAACATGAGATTAGAGATAGTTTTTTTTTTTTTTTTTTTAATTTTTAATTTTTAAAGTTTGATATTCTCAAATAGAGAAACTCAAGTTGTTTTATTGTTTATATCTATTTTGCTATTGTTATAAATTAAAAATTAATTCAAAACATAATCCAATCTGTGTAAACATATAATTTTGTAAAAATGGTGTTTTGGAAATTTTGACTAAATATGATATCATACACCACCTTATTCATGTTTTATCACCAAATAGATGAATATATAAAATTATTATTCCATTTCAGCTGCTTTTATAACTAGTAATATTTATTCTTATTATACTATAATTATCATTATAGTGTACCAAACATGGTTGAATCTTTTATTGTAATCAATTAAATATTTTTAGGGAGTTGTGCAAATTTCAATTAAATGAATATTTGTTTATTGATTTTCCAATTTAGTGGCTGTGGGATAGGGACCTATTAGATTTCTCTTGAATGGTTGCAGTTCACACGCATTAACAAAAGATTTATAATAAAAAAAGTTTGAATTTGTAACATTGTTGACAAAAATAAAACATCATATATAAAAGGTTAAGGCTGAGAGGAAATTTAATTAGAATTCAAATTGAATTTTAACTGGAGTTTAATTTTGTGCTATGTTTGTCATCTAAACTTTTTAATTTTTGTTTCAAATGAGTTAATTTAATTCAAATTAAGAGGAATCTAATATAAATGAACCATAAGAAGCCCAATCATATTTCTAAAATTTATCAACTTTTTATATAATACTATTAACAATCGTTATTTTTTAGGTAGAATTATATATATGATATACGTGTGTACATGTATGTGTGTGTGTGTGTGTCTTTTTTTTTTATTGTACTGGTGCATATTGCACTAAACTAGTTATTTATATTTATCTATATATATCTAAAAATTGAAGCTTAATATTTATTGTTACTATGTCGTTGTTGAGCCACATCAGCAACTATATCATTATTTTATTTCCATTAATAAACAATACTATTTTATTTCCATTCTTTTTCTATTAATCTTTTAACGATTCTACAATTTTCACTTCTACTTCCATAACACCCATGACTCCCTTTCTCCATTGTTTTTAACTTCCCATGTAAGCTCTTTAATTGCTCAGACTCTCTCTCTCCTCCTTTCTTTTCTCTTCCTCTTCTCATTGAACCCGACCAGTTCATACATATTCAGTTGCCACCACCTCTATAAAATCAAAGAGATGATATATAAATTGTTAGACGTCCTTTGTCTCTCTTAACTGGAAGATGAATGGTTTTAGATTTATCTCATGCCATAAAAGAGCTCATTTCAAAGTAGCAAGCCTATATTCTCGAGAGGGGATATCATTCTACTCCTTAAAACCATATGGTATGTCAAGCGTATTTTATATATTGAAGTATTAAGTGTGTGTGTGTGTGTGTGTGTTTAATTATGTTTCTTTTACAATGAATTGTTGCCAAGCAAAATAGTTTGCTCTCTATTTTGATGCTAAAGGTAATTCCAATATATGCATTTCTATATATGTTTCCACGTGTTTGATAAAGTGACTATAAGAAGGATTTAAAAAAAAACACAGATGGTGATGTTCATGTAGAAGAACAAATAAGAAGAACAAATGTTGAAGAATACTGTTATTTTAGTAAACTTCATTCATAATGGTGGTTTTACAATAGAGTCCCCATTTCTACATCTGACCCTAGTAAGTTTCCCTTAATTTCTTTGTTAAACAATATTTATTTTACTTCATATTAAGCAAGGGGAAAAAAGTTTGAAAATCAGAGAACTCATATGCATGACTCTTCTTATTTTCTATCTGTTTTTGATGATTTGCCGGCAGTAGTAGTTGTCCATACCTTTCTTGTTTTCTTTGCTTATTTGCCATGAACACAAATCATATAAGAGTAATGCTACAGGATATGTATAACTACTCTTATTTTCTATATGTTTTTGATGATTTGCAGGCAGTACTAGTTGTCCAAACCTTTCTAGTTTTCTTTGCTTATTTGCCATGAACACAAATCATAATTATAAGAATAATGCTACATGCATAAACTATTTTACAAACTGTTGATGTTGCCAACTTATTATTGGTTTTTATCTAGGCCCACCGTTAACATTACTTTTTCATTTACTAATAATTACTCACCACATCAGCAATTTGTAAATTTTTTTTGTAAAAAGATTTGTATCTATAACGTTACTCTAATAATAAGTACTTAATGATAATCACTATAATAATGAGATGGGTTCAAGTTACACATTTTTTAAACCATTAGATTTAAATAGATCCAACGGTAAAAAAAAAAAAAAAAAAAACTCTCGTTAATGCTAATATTCTGAATAGAATCTCATTAATTATTCATCATTTATTATATTTTATATCTATCACTAAATCCAAAAAAAAAATTGTTATATTTAACTCTCTCTCTCTCTCTCTCTCTCTCCTCAATGATAGATAAGAATCAAGAAATTAAAAAAATCTTAAGTTCCATCTTTCTAACCCTTGTGTTGCCCCGAGACTTGCTTTGCTATCCACACTGGGCTTGTCTTTTATAGGCTTCCTCTCCGTTAAAACTTTAAAAACGGTGGGCAGTTCATTGATCAAGCTAAATAGACATTTCCTGTCAAACTAAATCAACTCAAATTTATGTTAAATAGACAATTATAACAAGGGAAAATGGCATGCAATTTTGCATAAATGAAAAACCTTCTTTTAGATTGTATTAATAGTAGACGTACAAAAAAAATGGTGAACTTTGTGAGAGAAAAAGGAGTCTGAATTTTCCGATATAGTAATAAAGAATAACTCGCTTAGTCAAGCCTCATTCAGATTTCTTAGCTACTGTAAAATAAATGTCATCGTGCCACTAACCTGCAAGCTCTAACCCAAAAACTGCCAACCTCACAGGATAGGATGGCTTTAAACATAGACAGGTATGGCCTTAGAACGCAGTATCTCACCATGATTTTTGTCCCATCCCCAGCAGTTCAATATAAGCAAATAAAGCCATTGAATGAAGAGAGTTCCTAGAATGCCAAGAGAGAGAAACGTAGTGAAAGAGTCAAATAATATAATACTTTTTTTTGGGTTTAGAGATAGATATAAAATATAATAAATGATGGATAATTAATGAGATTCTAATTAGAATATTAGCATTAATGAGGGTTTTTTTTTTACCGTCGGATCTACTTAAATCCAATGATTTAAAAATGGTGTAACTCTAAAGAGTTACATCAGGTGTAACTTGAACCCATCTCATAATAATAGTAGTGATTAACTGATTATAGTATTTTTAGACCAAAAAAAAAAAAAAACTGATTTTTTTTAGAGAGAGAGAGAGAAAAAAAAAAGCAATAGGCATAAATTATTTTACAACATTTTTACAAACTGTTGATGTTGCCAATTTATTATTGATTTTCACATAAATCCACCATTAATATCATTTTTTCATTTACTAATAATTACTTATCATATCAGTAGTTTGTAAAATTTTTTATAAAAATGTTTGTATCTCTAGCATTCCTCTAATAATAAGTACTTAATGATAATAACTATAATAATAGTAGTGATTAACTTATTATAGTATTTTTAGAAAAAAGAAAAAGAAAAGCTGATTTTTTTTTTTAGAGAGAGAAAAAAAAAGCTGATTATAGTACTGGCATTTTTTTTAATTTTCTTGTTTGGATGTGGTGGTGGCCCTGACGGGTCCTTTGATTATTTTGAAAATGGGGGCCCATTATCTGTATGACAATAAAAACCGAATATAGGGCTTCATCCCTGGATAGAAATTGTGAATGCTTAGCCATTATCAGCGGATAATTAATGGTGTGGTGCAATACGAATCCCAAAATAATAAAAACTATGAATGTGGTTTTTGTGTGGTTGTAGAATTTTTGATAAAATGTGTAGTTAGAAAAGATGAATGTGGAGTGTAAAGTTAATAAAAGTGGTTTTCTTTAATCACTCTATTCTTTATGCAATATCTTTTTGCCCTGCAGGTGCAAACTTCAGTAGGCATTTCGAGGGAAGTATAGTTAAGCTCTAGGAGAGGGCAAAGAGTTTTTGGACTATAGATGAACAAGTTCCAGGGGTGGAGTTTGATAAGAAATTTTCGTAGGTAGTCTTCAGGCACCAGATTGTGGGCACTAGTCATCAGAGCAATGTCTCCGGCCACCGAACTAGTGACCTTATGACTAGATGGGGTAAAGGAAATCACTTTGTCTTTAAGAAAAATGTTTTACTAAATTTTTATAGGTAAAATATTTTACAAATTTTTTTATAAATGATTTACGGTCAACGAAAAAATATTTTACAAGTTTAATTATATTTTACCTGCAAACAAATACAAGAAAATAGGAAAAAAATTTCTAAAAAATATTTTACTTTAAAACAAACAATGTGTGTAGTAGTGTTACACGCACAACATTTTGACAATAAAATCTAAATGACAAGTTATTACTTATTTTGATTTGAATTTACCAAAAACATCCCTTTTTTTTTTCTTACATAGCTTTAGTACCTCTGTCTAAAGAGAGAATTATCATTATTATTTTTAATGGAGGTACTATAATGGATATAAAAATAATTAAATGGTTTCCATTTTGGTACATTCTAGCCCTGTGGATTAAGCTACATTCTAGCCCTGTACATTTAAGAAATTTGGTCCCCAGAGCGGAGTCTCCAGCCACCGGACTGTGGGCACCGGTTGCTAGAGCGATGTCTCTGGCCATCGGACTAGAATATATCTTAATCCACAGGGCTAGAATGTACCTTAATCCACTCCAAAGCCAATTTGTTTGCCAAAGATAACAGTTAATTCATTTTCTGACATTGAGTAAGTAGGGACTTGAGAAGCTTAAACTTTGTTCTGTTCAAAATGTTATTGTCATGGTGATGCCATAAGCTCAAGGGTTGTATTTGGTCTACTGTCATTGAAATATATTCAATTGCTACTTTTGATTCTCATTCTTACACATTATTCTTGCTTTTTGAAAATAAAGATGCGTACATTAATCAACACATTTTCCATTTTTTATTGAAGAAAGATTTAAATTTGCAGTGCAAATTTTTTTTTGCCACATCAGTTCTTACATAGCAAAAAAAAAAAAAAAAAAAAAAAAAAAGCCACATCAGTTCTTACACCACTGAGTCGCTCATCGCCGTCCATCTGCTGCCTCCTGTCGCAACAACTCCTACATCATGGGCTTCCTGAAGAACGAAATCCAGAATAGACGATTTTGGAGAAGAATGAGAAGAGATTAGGAATCTCTGAGTTGGGAGTGAAATCGGTGAGTCTGGGTTTGGTGGATTTGGTCGGAGAAGAGGATTTAAGATCGGAGATGATTCGTGAGCTTGGGCTAACTCTAGGAACTGAGTCGTGGCTTCGGCTTGGAATAAGTTGGATCTGGGATTGTGGTGGTGGTGGTGCTGCTGCTGCTGCTGCACCATTAGGGTTGTGGTGAATCTGAGTTTGTTGGATCGTTGTATGGAGGCGCTGAGTTTGGGGATTTGTTTGAATTTCGATTATAGTTTAAACTTGATGGCATAAGATTTGCTGTGATTGAAAGCCAAATTGAAAATTAGAATCAATGTAATCTGAGTTGATACTTGATATGCCATTGTTGGACTTGATCACTGCTACGATGCAAAGAAATTGCAAGAAAGAAAAGACTGTTTGTTTACCAAGAAATTATAAGAACAGAAAAAATAAAATTGGTAAGAGAAAAAAGAAACTCTGTTTGGTTAAAAAAATTTTAACCAAAAAAAAAAAAAAGTAAAGAAAAGACTAGTATTTTTAAGAGTTGATGTGGCATTTTTTTTTGCACCGGTGTGACCAATAAAATTTAGACATATTATTATATATTTTAATATTAAATAAGTCAACTGCTTCAAATTGTTTGCCATATAAATAATTTTAATTTTTGTTATTGAGTTAACGGTAAAAATCAAATTGATTGTAAGTTATAAATGTGATTGATTGTAAATTGAAAATGTGAGAGACCAAATTGACTATTGTCAAAATGTAAACATCGAATTAACTGTGACCCCAAAATATAGGAATATGTTTTATTTTTTCACTTACGGTTCATCAAAGGCAGCCCAAAAGTTCAACAGAATGCAAAAACTTCAAAATTTCACACTTGTCATGCTTTTGTTTTTGTTTTTGTTTAGTATATATTGACTAATGAACATTTAATATGTATAAAAGCTCATGAATTCCAAACAAAACTAAGACTTGTTTCGTCATATATCTCTCTATGGTTTCAATTTGATTTGCTACGTAAAAGTGAGATTAGAGTAATACTATACATATTTTATTTAAATAGCTGAAATTATTCTGTCAAAATACTTGAAAGTTGAAACACAATTAATTGCCCTTTAATATTTTGCAGTGATATATTCTTGAGTTTGCAAAAAATTAAAGGACTTGTTACTGTGTTTCCTGTGTCTTGTTGGAATGATCTAGAGAAAAAAGTTTATGATAATACCGTTTTCCATCTCAAAATTGTGGATCAAGCTATGGGGCTTAATGACAAGTGAAACAATTGAGCTAAGTAAGCTTATTTAACAAACAAGGGGCATTCTCCTTTTATAAACTTAGCTGTTGTAAAATACAGATGCTAGCAACTACTGCCATCTTGGTTTCTTACTCTCTGTGGAGCAATGGATATTAAATCTTGTAAACTGTAAAATTCTTGTAAATGTAAAACTAGCGGCACTGAAGTCTTTACATTTTAACTAGCTTAAACTCCTGCATGTCTTTATTCTTCAAATTTTTTATGATTCAACCTATGTTTTCAAAGATGTGCTTGATTCTGGATTTCTGGTTTTTGAGGTTGGTTTGGTGAATCTTGGCTCGTTTTCCTAACACAGCACTGCAGGCACCAGTACAACTCCTGTGACAACAACACCATCCACCACCACCCCCTCAACCACAACTCCATCTACCACCACACCCACAACCACCACACCAACAACCGCATCTCCTTACACAACAACAACGCCTTCCAATGGAGTGCTAGGAGGCATTGGTACCATCAGGAGTGGCATCAATACAGATGACAGTCATGGTGGGCTAAGACTTGCAGACACTACATTCTTCTCTTTCTTCGTGACCATCTTGTTTACAGGCTTGATGTTTTGCTGGAGTTGAAGCATTTCAATGTGCATGTGATTGGTTGTTGTTTTGAAGGTGTTCATGTTATCTTGCTAGGTTTTGTATTTTTCTTCTCCCTCCTACTTAAGTAAAATTTGGGCTTATGATTCCTTTTGGTAGTTTTGTTGTGTTGCTGGTGGGACTATGAGAGTTCTCTTTCACTCTCCTCCTTTTTTCCTCTTTTTGTACATCTAGATCTAGAAGATTTATTAGTAATTATTAATTTTATGGGAGTTGGGCAGCCCATTTTCCTAGTTTATACTGGATGGTCATCGCATTTTAATATCACTCCTTCGTACATAGTATGTATGTGGGTGTTAAATCATTGTGATTGTCTGTTACCTTTGGGAAAAGGATCATCTTCATTTGAAATTGATCCTTTGAGTGCCTCCATGTAGAGTAAAGACTGAAGAGGTTTTATTTCACAATAGGATTCAATTCTATAGGATGTTTAAAACCAACTTAGGTTCAGGGAATGGTTTGAGGGGGTTAGTTACATTTGATTGTTAATTGAAGTTGTTCAAAAGTTCTCAGAATTGTTATAATATAAATTATCTGACAGCCTAACAATATTTACTCAGACCCAACCTAACGGGTAATTAGGTATATTTCTGATTGGACAGAGTTGGATATCAATTTGAGTCGGCTCTGTTTGGTTTTCAATGAAAATTTTAGGTATCAATGGAGGTAGAAAGCTACTTGGGTTGAGTTTGTACTGTATTTTACAACCCAGAACCATCTCATTTCCTTTCTCTAAACCTGTACAATGGCCAAGACTAATAAAATCAACTGTATCCCAGAAATTTATGCAGAATTTCCTTAACCATGATGTACATTTGGGGAGCCATAGTTGTTAGAAGAAATCAGTAATAGCCATGTTCAAGTGCCTTATTGCACTGATCACGAATCTTGCTCAGCGTTGAATGTTTATCTGGCTGTATTGGTCAGTTGGTTTTGTGAAATGAGATGGTGCTTTACAACATGATCTCTAATGTAGCATGTAATGAAAGTTCAACTTGAACATGCACAAAACTTAAGTACACTTTCTTAGGTGCAGATGTGCAGTGCATTAGATTACACCAAATTAAATTCAAATACATGGCTGTATTGCGGTTACAAGCTATTCAGATCTTATTTATTTATGGGGATAAATGGAAGGCAGCTGTATGGAATTCCCCATCCATTCTTGCAGTGTTTTTGTGTAATATAAACCAGTTGTTGGAGTATCTACCATCTTGATGTTGTTATTGTTTTCAAGTTTCAACTTTAAATCATGAGTCTCTATTATTGCACTGTCCCATTCAATCCTTGTGGGGTTAAAGCAACGTGAAAAGTTTATGCCGGTGATCATAAAATCATTATTTCTATGAAATGTTGAGAATGTGATATGCATGTGAATCTTTTCTGATTTTGTCAGTTCTTTGTTTTTACTCTTGACATAGGTGGATATGCAGGACATTCTGTCACTTCTAGTCCTTCATGAATTTTCTTTCACTTATAGAATCATCGGGGGAGAATAGTTTATTTAATTGTGATTTGTTTAAATGATTTAATAATAGGCTTGTAAATTCTCACGTTTGAGTAGTTTGGATATTTTTTTTACCCAATTTGTAGAAAAACTTATGGAAGGTAAAAAAGTGACTCAATTTACATGAATTTGGAATTTGAATTATAAATTTCAATTGGAAACATCAAAAAATCAAATCTTATATAAAAAAAATAGGAACAGATACTTTAATAACTTGCAAGCCTTAGATGGTATCAATTGTCTCAGTAAACTGCAAATTTGGGGCCACAGAGGTAGCAAGGCAAGGGTCCTAAAAAAAAACACTAGTTTTTAATTTTTATGTTGGCATTTACCACTAAACACTTTTTAGTTTTGAGTGCTAGACGTGTGTCTATGTCACAATCACAAACACCAAACATTTTTTTTTTTTTGAGAAACCACAAACACCAATCTATGCTATCACATAACGTGAGATTTTTTTATGATTTCTGCTTGGTCCGAGAGTTAAAATCTTCCTTAAAATAGTGGGAGGCCACAATTGGTGGGTCTGTCGTATGTGTGTGTGAGTGAAAAATGTGTCTTCTTGGAAATGCCATTCTCATGGTCCATTTTTCAAGCTATTCGAAAGCTCTATTAAAATTTAGAAATTGGAAGATTTTAATGGAGATCCACATGGTATAAGTTTTTTTTTTAAACCCTATCCTCATAGGCTCAGCCTCTGCTTTTAGTTGCACAATGTGGACTGCACTTCATAGCTCCCGCTCATAATTTACTGAATTGTTTACGTGCTTTGTCTACACTACACAAATATTAATTATACTTATTATGCAAAAGTATAATTGGGTTTTGTTTGCTCCATGTTACAAAAGTACTATTATTATCATTGAAAGAAGAAATAAAAAAACCAATTTAGGTTGAAATGGTTTTTTCTTTTTCCTTTTTATTTGAGGTGGGGAATGAGGTTTATGAAAGCTGGCCTGGATTGTGCGAATTTGGAATTTTAGATTATGAAGGATTTGTGTAGGTGTGTGTTAATCCCGCTTTGGATGTGTGCTAGATAGCTATGGATTATATAAAGTGATTATGAGAAGTCTTAATTGAAATTTAATTAGTTGTTTTTAATTATCTTTTGCTTTGTTGGGTTTTTATTTTTTGGGCATGATATGTAGATCCTAAATAGCATATATAAAATGTATTTTTTTTGGAGAGGGTTTCAAAAAGATGTACTAAAATTATTCTCTAAAAAAGAAAAGATATACGTAAATTTTACTAGAAACAAATGGACTAAATTATAATTTTGACCCTTAAAACTTGTGGTTATTTTCATTTTGGCCCCTTAAGTTTGAGAATTTTTATATTAGTTTTTTAAGTTTGATTTTTTTTTTTTCAAAATGGTCTTTTTGCCCATATCTATAACTGATCTAGCTATTTAGTGCTGGTAAAATTATGTCGTTTCTTTTCTTGTTTTAGACGCTCTCTTAACTACCAAATTAGTCACAGACATGAACAAAAAGCTCCAAAATTAAGAATCAAAATCAAAAGTGTAATTCCTTCTCAAAAAAGAAAAAAAAAATCAGAAGTGTAATTTAATTTAACAAATATAATATATATATATATATATATATATGATTATGTAGCTTGAAGTTTGAACATGACAACTTATTCTATCCAAAAAAAGAAAAAAAATCTCAAATGAAAAAAAGGCCTACGTCAGTCAACTATTTATCAACAATTGGTCTGTGAGGAAAAAGAGACAAATTCTACATGGAGCAAGCATATATTGCTAACATTCATTAGTGTCGTCGTACTAAAAAGTTAAAAACGATTATGTATATGTACCTCAGGATTGGGGATGGGATGTTTAAAACCAACTTAGGTTCAGGGAATGGTTTGATTGTTAATTAACGTCGTTTAAAAATTCTCAAAACTATTACAATATAAATTATCTGACAGTCTAACAATAATTACTAATTTAATATTGGGTGAATCTATTTTGATATTTAAATATACTTATAATAGTCAAATCAAGACAAAGCTAGAACTTTGAGTTTAGAGGGCGGCTTTACTATTAGTTGTGTGCGGTGATTTCAACCTCTAACTATACTATTACTTAGTTGTTGAGATTTTTTTTTTTTTTTTTTTTTTTTTNAGTAAAGCCGCCCTCTAAACTCAAAGTTCTAGCTTTGTCTTGATTTGACTATTATAAGTATATTTAAATATCAAAATAGATTCACCCAATATTAAATTAGTAATTATTGTTAGACTGTCAGATAATTTATATTGTAATAGTTTTGAGAATTTTTAAACGACGTTAATTAACAATCAAACCATTCCCTGAACCTAAGTTGGTTTTAAACATCCCATCCCCAATCCTGAGGTACATATACATAATCGTTTTTAACTTTTTAGTACGACGACACTAATGAATGTTAGCAATATATGCTTGCTCCATGTAGAATTTGTCTCTTTTTCCTCACAGACCAATTGTTGATAAATAGTTGACTGACGTAGGCCTTTTTTTCATTTGAGATTTTTTTTCTTTTTTTGGATAGAATAAGTTGTCATGTTCAAACTTCAAGCTACATAAAAAAAAAAAAAAAAAAAAAAAACTACTAACTACCATGGGTGCAACAGTTTAAAGTAAATGGGTATTATTGGATCACAGTAATTTACCCGTTTGTTATCTTGGATTAAATGGGTGGACTCCTAGGTTAATTATTATTTTTAATTCTCAATTTAACAAAATCTTAACGTCAATGATTCTTAAAAAAAAAAACAAAAAAACAAAAACAAAAATCATAATGTCAGTATTTCGATAAAACAATGAAACATGCTTCCTTCTAAACTCAAGTGCAAATGCATTCTTTATAAAATAAAGTTTGATTACAAACTTGGTTACAATTTTAGACTTTAATCTTGCAATGCATTTGACAAGTGTTGGTTGGGTTAAGTGAGATTGAGTGAGTCATGTGAGGTTCAACTTTTCAAGAGGGAGTTTCACACCCATATACACTTAGATTAGATTAGAGTAGAATTTTTATCTTTGTATCAAAAAAGAAAAAAAAAAATCCACATGTTTCAAGGAGTTAGCTGTATCTATTTGATCATAAACCAATTTTTAATTAATTTTAGCCCCTTATTAGTGTTAGCAAGTTACTCTAAGTGAAACTTGAGGTGAAAGCCTAATTCCAAGTGAATTTTTGACTTCGTGGATTAGAGTTCAAGGTTGCATCACTTAAGAGGATTTTTTATCGAAATGCAAGTGATAATGAAAGATAAGAAATTAAATTGACTACAATTCGTAAGACACTAAATTCCAATTACTAAGTCAATGCCATTAATTTGAAGTAAATTGATTCAAAGTGAATTGTTTTGAAGTAATCTAGATTGAAGTGAATTGATTTGAAATAAATTAATTCAAAGTAAAGATTAGATCCTAAGCCATAATTGTAGCATCAAATGATTGAAAGCAAAAATAAGCCTAGATCAAACACATACTAACAACTAAATATTACATTAACTTAAATTTGATTAAACATGGTCACTAGTTACAAAGGAATCACTCCCAAGCATAAATTCTTTATAAATCCTAGGAATTAGAAGATCTCCTAAGAAAATAAGTACGTATGCTCTAAGAATTGATCTCAATAATTTATCTAGTGTGTCCGCAGTGTCTTTTCTTGTAAAGTGAGTCTTCATTATACTTGAGGTTGTAGTGGCTACTTCCTATTTTGCTTTGCATATGTCGCTCCCTAGTTGAATCTCATTGCCATTTGTTGCGCAACCAACTGTTCGTGGTAACCTTTTATAACTCCCTCAAGCAACTGCTCCCATATTGATTGTATTGCACGTGTCATTGCCTTATCTGTTGTTTCTGTAACTACTCAAACCACTTTGAAGTAGGTCAAAACAATGCCATTTGTCATCATTTCAAGCAATTTTCTATCTTGCCTCAATTTCCAAAAAATGAAATTTGCTACATCAGATTATTTTCTACCTTGTCTATCTCTCAGTATGCCATGTGTTCATGCTTTAAATCATTATTTTTCATCCTAACAATATCAGATTACTAGTTCTTGCCATCCTGGTACTATATCACAGTCAATATAGTATGGTATTTGTAATAATGCTCTCTCTCTCTCTCTCTCTCTCTCTCTCTCTCATATAGTCATATGTGTTTGTGTGGGAGTGAGGGGATTTTAACCACTCTTGTCTCTATATACTGATCGGTAACTTATGCAATGCACAAGTAAGTTTAATATAAGATAATTTTTCAACTTTTTTTTAACATAAATATGAAATTTCATAATTATAATAGTTATTAATAGACATTTATTATAATTGTATGTTTATAGAATTATATAGTCTACTATTTAAAGAAAATATGATATACCAACATTCTAATTGGGAGGTTTAAATATAGAATCAAATTTAAATTCAATTTAAAATATATATATATATATATTAGAATAAAACATGTAAAATTGTGAGTTTCAATTAGCTCAACATATGAAGTTTTTGATAATTAAATAAGAGATTTAATATTCAATTCTTGTTAACACCAAAAACTGATTGGTATAAAAAAAAAATGTAAAATTCTTAATTCTTATGTGACACAATACTATACATCTAACTCATTTATGACAAAATTTAAAATCTGCCCAACCAAACCCAATTACCACACCTAATACAAAAACTTTGGTTGCAATAATTTTTTATTATCATTTTAATTTTAGCTTGTTCTCAAACCAGAGACAAAGAACAACACACTTTCACGGTTTCACGTATACTAATATATATGTGAGATACCATTTTATTCCTCATTCCCTTTTTTGCTTTTTTTTTTTTAGGTAAAACCTAGAATTCCTGACAATTACGCTATAAAAGGTATTGTAATCCAATTTATTACCCCACATATAAGAAGGACAACGCCTTAATTTTATGTAAGGACTTGGAGTCCAATTTTAGTACACAATAACTTAATTTCATTAATAGTTTTACAACAAGACCATCTCTGGCCAAAGCCAATAAAAGATCACAAAAATAAAAGGGCAGGGAAGGGAAAAGCACAACGCTGACATATTACATAGATTTTGGTACAATGATGCTACCCACCTAAATCTCTAAAAAGAAAGGAAAAGGAAAAAGCATATATAGTAATGATAACAACACATACCAAGATTTATTTCGGTTTGGATAACATCTACCCTGTTTGAATTTAACATCAAAATCCCCTCCCAGTCACTTATCTTCCTATTCGGTGTTGAACTGCAAAGTGAAGATAAATAAACCAATTATACTTCCTTACGATCACAATTTGCCCAATAACAACTCCAATTATAAATCCACAACCATACCCGATCACGACTACTTTCCAGCCAAATTCATATAACAACTTTGAGTCTTGATTAATCTCTTCAAAGGTTAAAGGAGGGAGCAATGAGCCGTCAAAATTTCCACATTTTGTTGACAAAGGACTTCCACACAATCCAGGATTACCACCAAAAGACTTGTCCTGAAAGGTATCAAATTGGTTCCCATGTGGTATAGGCCCTATTAGATTATTGTTAGAGACATTGAAAAATGCAAGGAAGGTGAGCTGTGTTAGTTGTGAAGGGATCTCTCCAGATAACTTGTTTTGAGAAAGGTCCAATACTTCTAGCGCTGTCAACTTTTCCAAGGATGAAGGTATAGAACCCGTGAGTAAGTTGTTGGAAAGGTTGAGCACTTGGATTCCTTTCAAATTCCCCATGAGTTTTGAAATTTCTCCTTCAAATTTATTGCTTGAAAGATCCATTGCTATGAAAATATATGGGATTCTCTCGTATGCAATCTCTATGCCTCTGTTTGTGAATGTCATTGAGTAAGCGTAATCATAACTCCATACTTGTCCTAATAGATCGAACGACACGTTTGCTTGCATATACATAGGACCATTCTTACCAATGATTTGCATGGCTTTCCAAATTTGGAAGTACTCCAATGGTAACTTACCAGTGATGCTATTGTAAGAAAAGTCAACAATATGCAAGTTTGGAAATACAAAATTACTTTTGGGTTTCCCTATTGCACCTTGGAGTTGATTATGTCGTAATATAAGAACTCCCAATTCTGGAAGAACCCCCAACCAAGAGGGGAAAGAATCATTTATCTGGTTGTTTCCAAGAACAAGAGTTTCTAACATTGTACAGTTCACCAACGATCTTGGTATCTGCCCCTGTAATTGATTTTGACTAAAATCAATCATTTTCAATTTGCTCCCCTTCTTGCATATTTGAGGAATTTTGCCGTTAAAGTTGTTCCTTCTTAGATTGAGAACTGATAAGGAAAAACTGAGGTTTCCCAAACAGTCTGGAAGCATGCCACTCAAGTTGTTATATGACAAGTCAAGGGAATCAACAGAACTTAGATTGCAAATCATTTTTGGGATTTCTCCAGTCAGTGTGTTATTTGAGACTGAGTAAGTAATGATGGAAGGTGATGGGATAGGAAGTGATCCCTGCAGCTTGTTATTACGAAGATCCAAAGCTCGTAGATTGGTCCATGGTAGAATAAGAGGAAGTTGGTGGAAACCTGTTAGAAAATTGTTAGACAGATCTAGATTCCAGAGAGTATTTTTACTTGAGTTCCACATCCAATTTGGTATTGAACCATGCAAACCATTCTTTGAAAGTCGCAAATCAACTAGTTGGGTAAGGTTTCGAATGAAAAATGGGATGCTACTATTCAAATTGAGGTCCTCTAGGCCCAACTCATTGAGTTTAGTTTGCTTACCGATCCAATCCAAAGTACCACGGTTGAACTTGTTAAATGAAAGGTCCAGAATGATGAGCTCGGTAAGATTACCTAGTGAGGATGGTACTGGTCCAGAGAAATTGCAATCACGAACATCAATAGAATTTAACAACTTGAGGTCACCAATTGAATTTGGTAGCTCACCATAAAAACTCGTACCTGCAAGCAACAATTTTTTAAGAGGGCTGCTTCTGTTAAATTCTGGAACATATCCAGTGAGATTTGCATTGAACCGCACACTGAGGTCCTCTAGATTTGGAAGTTGAAAAATTCCTGCCGGGAACTCACCCTGCAAACCACACTCTCTAAGTACAAGATAAGTTAAAGAAGTAAGGTTTGCCATGTTATTGGGCACTGTCGAAGATATATCAACCTGAGTAAGATATAACTCCTCCATGTTTGGAAACTTCTCAACCAGGCTTTGTAAGCCAGGGTTTTGGAGCTTCAATGAATTGAGTTCGAGATCAAGATACACCAACTTAGAAAGCTGTAAAATTTCGGCTGGGATTTGGCCAACAAATCCAGAATAAGTTAGGTCCAAATAAGTTAGATTCGAAAGCTGCCTAATACCAACAGGGATTCGAGATTGATTAAAGTCATTGAAGGAGAGATCCAGCCTCTGGAGATTAACAAGACGGAAAAGGCTACTACTGGAGTTGATAGAACCATAGAGACAACTACTGCTGAGATCAAGGCTGATCACATGACCGGTGTCCTTGTCGCACCCAACACCATCCCATGAACAGCAATCATCACTTTCAAGCTTCCACGAAGAAACCTTCGGGTAAGCAGAAGTTTCATAAGATGCAGACTGATCGATGATAAAGCTTTCCTTGAATTGCAGCAAGGCGAAACTCTCATCATCATGGCATAATGGTTGCACGAAAGAAGAGCTAGCAAACATAAGATTATACAACGAAAGTAGAGCAAGCAAGTGCATGAGCATGGACAGAGAAATTGATAAACCCATAATGTTGTACTGAATTTTGTTTAGCACTCCTAGAATTTAAGAATAAGAAGAAAAACTAGAATAAAATGGTACAAACATCTTAGATTTGCACTGAAATGAGATTGGGGAAATTCTCAGATTTGTGGATGACAATAAAATAAGAGATACTTCTATTGGATGATACGTATGAGATGAAGAAAAGCTAAGCTTTTACAAGAGAATTACAAGAAGACTTATTGAAGATTGCAGAACAAACACACAGAGAGCAAAAGGAAAGAGTGAAGAGAGAGAGAGAGAGAGAGAGAGATTTGTGAGGAAGAGAAGTTTGTTATTTCACTATATGAAAGATTTACACAATGTACAGGTATATATAGTCAACCTAAGAATTCAGAAAGCTCGGATCACTCATAAATATCTTCTAGAAATATCTTCTAACACCCAAAACAGATTATCCCACTTAAGCACCTGCCATAACAGAATTCTGGAATCAGTAACTAACTGTTGTTTCGCTGGCATGAGATGAAACGCACCGTGTGACTGAATTAGAGTAGGGAATACACGTGTCAATCACACGTGTTACCTGTTTCACTCTGCTGTGCATCTTCTGTAGCATTCCTTTGTGCATCCTCTTCAACATGAGAAATATGTGCTTTGAGCTTTGATTGGAACTTATCTTGACAAAGAGTGGCTGAGAAGCGAGAGGATGTCTACTTCATTATAGAAAGAGTGTGGAAAGAAAACTGATTTGAGGTAGGGGTGTCAATGTTTGACCCAACCCGCGAACACGACATGAACCCGACACGAGTTTTTTCGGGTTAGGGTTGGGCCTTAATGGGTTTGGGTCATAAACGGGTCGACCCGAAAATGACACGATAAGAAACGTGTCATAAGTGGGTCAACCCGCGTAACCCGCAATAAACACGTTTGACACGTCAATTTATTTGGGTCAAGCCTGAAATGACCCGTTTAATGCAACCCGTTTAACTTGTATAACAAATAAATATTTATTTTATTTTAGATTTGTCAAATACCTTTTATATCCAACATATATTTTAAATTTAAAAAGAAAAGTGAGTAATTACAAAAAATTATAAGAGATATAATTGAAAATTGAAACTTTACAAACCCTAAATCTCTAAACCCTACAAACCCTAAACCTCGATGGCTGATAATCGTGGTCATAGTCAGGAGTAGTCTACTGTTTGCTCAAATTCTTTCAATATTGATATTTAGCATTTGGCGAGTTCTAAGGATATTATATTTTTGTTGAACTATGTTATTTTATTTTTGTTAAACTATGTTATTTTGAATTTGAGTTGAAGTGTTGCACTTCTTTTGGAGTGTAAAGAACTTATTTCTAGATGAATGTTATATTTTTGTTGAACTATATTATTTTGAATGTGGTTTGAAGACTTGAAGTGCATGCATTGCTTTTTGGGATGTAAAAAATTATTTCTAGATGGATGTTATATTTAATATTATGCAGGTTGAAATGGGTTGGGTTACATTCGTGTCAACCCAACACGACTTGTTTATTAAGCGTGTCAAATGGGTTGGGTCAGGTCAACCCGCCTTATTAACAGGTCGGGTTAAGGTTGAAGGATCCTGACACGATTATTAAATGGGTCGGGTTAGGGTTGAGCCATTTAGTTAAATACCCCTACCTCGACACGACACGAACCCGACACGCTAACCCGAATTGACACCCCTAATTTGAGGACTTGAGGGTAGCTAGCAAACATGTGGTTATAGATTTAGGAGAAAAAAAAAGGAAAAGAAAACAGGAGTAAACGTGTTTGACTAGACAAGATTATGAAAGTAGGAATGGGAATGAATGACTTGTCTATTCATTCATTATTTTTTTATTTTTTTTTTTACCTTTCAATGAATAGTTAAAAGTTGAAGTTAAAATATTAAACTATCATCTATATGTGTGGGTATATATATTATATATATATATAACTCATAATGTTGTACTAAATTTTGTTTTGCACTCTTAGAAGTTACGCACACCTAGAGACTGGAATGTCGAGATGGAACATTATTTTAATTTGAAATATGCTTTATCGTGGGAGACCCTCTAATGCAATGTTTCTTATTATCATCATTGTAGTTAGAAAAATGAATATGTTCCATAATTTCTTGTCAAGCTCACAATAGTTTAGACTGACTATATGGAATTAGGTAGAGATGCATAAACAGGAGAAAACGTGTTTGACTAGACAAGATTATGAAAGTAGGAATGGGAATGAATGACTTGTCTATTCATTCATTATTTTTTTTTTTTTTTTTCACCTTTCAATGAATAGTTAAAAGTTGAAGTTAAAATATTAAACTATCATCTATATGTGTGGGTATATATTATATATATATATATATAACTCATAATGTTGTACTAAATTTTGTTTTGCACTCTTAGAAGTTACGCACACCTAGAGACTGAATGTCGAGATGGAACATTATGTGAGAGACCCTCTAATGCAATGTTTCTTATTATCATCATTGTAGTTAGAAAAATGAATATGTTCCACAATTTCTTGTCAAGCTCACAATAGTTTAGACTGACTATATGGAATTAGGTAGAGATGCATATCCATTTAGGAGTAGTTTATTAGCTTTAACGAACACTTTTTGTCAAAAGTGTGCCAAAATATATCTGTACTTAAAAAAATGTGATAAAAATAAGAAAAAATGAAGTTTTAAAAAATTGTACTTTTTTGAAATTTTAAAAAACTGTACTTAAAAACTAAAAATATTAAAGAGTTGTTTATAAGCTAATCGCAAACACACACATTCAATGCCATGTCAATAACGACTCTAGCAAATATTATATTAGATTAGAATAATGTGGAAAAGAAAACTCACTTTGCTCTATGTTGCTAGTTAATTTGGAGTCAACTCAGCCAAGTTAATGGTGTAATCATCAAGTAGACTAATTTTAATTCTCTTTTATAATACTTTTTGGTTTTTTGCTACTTGTATTATTGCCTTCCCATATTAATGCCACCTAATATAATGCAAATGATAAAAAATTTAAGAACCATTCTTTTTAGTCATATTGGGTTTATTTTAGTTTTTTTTTTTTTTTTTAAATATATTAGGTTTCCAATAAAATTCTTACAAATAATTGTATTGAATTTAGCTATAGCAAAAAAAAAAATTACAATTTATACTTTATTAGTCAATACAATTATGTGTTTAAATTTAATTAGAATAAAATTCTAATAAATAACTGTATTGAATTTACCTATATCAAAAAAAAAAAAAATTACAATTTATACTTTATTAGTCAATGCAATCATGTATTTGAATTTAATTATTAAAAGACTTAATATATTACTTCTAAGAAATTGTACTAAGTACTTTTTTCTTAATGCAAGCATGAATGCCATATTTTATTTTAAAAAAAACTTTAGTGGGATAAAATTCTTTAAGCACCTGATATTATCCCTCTTTCCATACAGAATGTGTCATTCAACTCCTCACAAAAAGAACGCGGCTTGTGGGGCACAAAAATTCTCCTTAATTTTGGATAATTAAAAAAAAAGTTTGATATATAATAAATTTAATTTTTTTTTCTAATTATTAAAGTGACAATTTTTTGTTTGGATCAAGTGACACATTGTGATAAGTGTATAATAAAAATGACAATGGTGATATTGTATTAATCATAATATATCATCTCAATATTTTAAAAAACAAGTATTGTAATAGACCCAATATATAATAGAATAACCATAACTTAAGAATAATTATTCAATTGTTTGATTATATTTTCATTACAAGAGATAATTATTCTTTATGAATGATTATTATTTAAAATGAAGAATAATTAATCCTTAAAAAAAAAAAGAAAAAAAAAAAGAGTGTAATTGTATAAAGCTTTCCTTGAATTGCAACAAGGCAAAGCTCTCATCATCATGGCATAATGGTTGCACGAAAGAAGAGCTAGCAAACATATCATTATACAACGAAAGTAGAGCAAGAAAGTGCATGAGCATGAACAGAGAAATTGATAAACCCATAATGTTGTATTGAATCTTGTTTTGCACTCTTAGAATTTAATAATCGCACCTGGAGACTGAAAGTCAAGATGGAACATTATTTTACTTAAAAATATGCTTTATCGTGAGAGACCCGCAATTGCAATGTTTTCTTACTATCATTATTGTAGTTGGAAAAATGAATATGTTCCATTATTTAATGTCGAAGGTCGCAATAGTTGAGACCTTGACCGTATGGAGTTCGGCAGAGATGCAAATCCAATTCGGAGTCAACTTGGTCAAGTTAATGGTGTAACATCACGAATTACTAATGTTAATTCCCTTTTATAATATTTTTTGGTTTTTGCTACATGTATTATTGCCTTCCCATATTAATGCCACCTAATAAAAATGCAAAGGACAAAAACTTTGAGAACCGTTCTTTTTAATCATACAGGGTTTATTTTAGTTTTAAAAAAGAGTGTATATTATAATTGTGGGTGTGGGGGTCTAAAGCAAATGCCAAAATGATAGTGATGGAAAAAATGACTTGCACAATTAATTTCTAAAAAGATGGGAAAATATTCCACAATGAGAGATTTAAACAGCAAATTGAAGGAACAAAAGGATCAAAATAGGTTTTTATATATACAGAAACAATGTTCCCAAGTTACAAGCAGTGGTGGAGCCAAGATTTTAGCCTAGGGGGAGCAAGATTAAACAACAATATTAAAAGAAAAATAATTTAAATATATTAATTCATAACAGTAAAAAAATAAATTGTAAATAAACAATTGTAATTACAAGTATATGTTTCATATTGTTAAAAGAAAGAAACAAAAATAACCAATTCATAGTTACTAACAGTTGAAACAAGATATTAATGTAAATCCATAAAGTTTTTTTTTTTTTTTTTAAAAAAAAAAAAAAAAAAAAAAAAAAAAAAAAACTACCAAACAAACATTGCAGAAAGATAAAAGTTCGAGACAAAAGATTCAACAGCAAAGAAAGAAAGCTTGATATTATTTCATAAAAAGAAAAGTACAAAATACAAGCAGAGGCTCAGGCAGGCATGTTTTAAAACTATTCCTACAAGCTAGTCCTACAATCAGAGGCCCAGGCGGACCCGTCCTAAAACTAGCTAGAGGGAAGTGTCAACCCGTACCCTTATTGGCATCAAGAGAATGGGAGAACTTGACAATAAGGGGGGGGGGGGGAATGAGGAAGACGAGGGAGAGAAAGCCTCCTCGGCCATGGCCGAGGAGCATCCCCCAGTTGTAAATTGTTCTAAGTATTTTCTCTTCAATAAAAGAAAGAAGTTCATACTTCGTGAACGCCGACCAGCGCCTAAACCTTCGATCCACTCTCTACAAATTCATTGTTCTGGGTTCGTTGGGCCTTTAACCCATATCCTTTGGGCTTGGGCAACAAAAACTGACCCTACACTAATAATTATTTTATATTGTATATGGCAGATGAAGCATCTCTATTTTTTAGAGAAAAATCAAAGCTGCAACCTATGTCTTCCAACTCAAGGTGTGGTAAATTTTTATATGTTCTTACTTTATTGAGAATTTTTATTTGGGTTCATGTGATTTTTTGTTTTTTTATTAAAGTTTTGATTTTTGGTTGATTAATTGTTTGTTTGGATTAATTTCAATTAATTATTTGTTTGTATTCAATGTAGAAGATAATGAAATTAGGTGTTATAAATTTGATAATGTTCCATGTTTTGAATTGTTTATATTGTTAAGACTCCTTGTAGGACTCTCTCTTCTCTCCTTAAAACCCTAGCAATTACCATCTCAAAACCCTAAACTTAACTTCACTTTAAAATTAAAAAAATAAGAAGGAGAGAGACTCACGTAATAAAAAATTAAAAAAAAAAACGTAGGTTTTGTCTTTTTTATTTGCTTTCATATGTGCCTGAAATTTTCATTCTATCTTATTATTTTCTTATGTTTATAATTTATTTTCTTCTAAGTATTTGGGTTAATCTCTGTATTTTGATAGTGTTTTTGTGGGTTTGGTTTTTGGGTTTAAATTTCTAATAATTATTTTATATTGTATATGGTAGATGAAGCATCTCAATTTTTTGGAGAAAAATCAAAGCTGCAACCCATGTCTTCCAACCCAAAGTGTGGTAAATTTTTATTTGGTATATTATATATGAATTTTTTTAATTTGAAGGGTTTTGTTTGGTTTTGAAGTAGAATTAGGGGATTCTATAAAATTTGGAAGCTTTAAGTTTTGGGGTTTTTGGTATTTGTGTCTTAGTAGGTTGATCTTAATTCTTTACCTTATATGTTTTTACTTTATTGAGAATTTTTATTTGGGTTCATGTGATTTTTTGTTTTCTTAATTAAAACTTTGATTTTTGGTCAATTAATTATTTGTTTGGATTATTTTCAATTAATTATTTGTTTGGATTCAACGTAAAAGATAATGGAATTATGTGTTATAAATTTGATAATGTTCCATATTTTGAATTGTTTATATTGTTATTACTACGACTAAATAAGATTTGTTTTTATCTTTGTAGTTTATATCAGTTTTGAGTGTGTGTATATATATAACTTTTGAGAATTTTGCTTTATTAATTTAAGAATTGTAAATTACTTTGTAAGTTTTAGTGCAATGAGACATTGACAATATAAGCATATATATATGGTATTAACATTTTATAAAAATCTTTCTATAATATGCATATTATTAACCCAAATTTCTATTTCTAAATTTCTTAGATTTTATTATATCAATCTTTTTTCCTTTTAAATTCTTGGTGGGCAAATCAGTCTCTCATTAATTCTTTTACCTTAACATGATGTTAGTTAATTGTCCTTTTATTTAACTATCCCGTGTATCGCACAGATTAGCAACTAGTTTTACTTAAAAATATGCTTTATCGTGAGAGACCCGCAATTGCAATGTTTTCTTACTATCATTATTGTAGTTGGAAAAATGAATATGTTCCATTATTTAATGTCGAAGGTCACAATAGTTGAGACCTTGACTATATGGAGTTCGGCAGAGATGCATATCTAATTCGGAGTCAACTTAGTCAAGTTAATGGTGTAACATCACGAATTACTAATGTTAATTCCCTTTTATAATTTTTTTTGGTTTTTGCTATATGTATTATTGCCTTCCCATATTAATGCCACCTAATAAAAATGCAAAGGACAAAAACTTTGAGAACCGTTCTTTTTAATCATACAGGGTTTATTTTAGTTTTAAAAAAGAGAGTGTATATTATAATTGTGGGTGTGGGGGTCAAAAGCAAATGCCAAAATGATAGTGATGGAAAAAATGACTTGCACAATTAATTTCTAAAAAGATGGAAAAATATTCCACAATGAGATATTTAAACAGCAAATTGAAGGAACAAAAGGATCAAAATAGGTTTTTATATTTACAGAAACAATGTTCCCAAGTTACAAGCAGTGGCGGAGCCAAGATTTCAGCCTAGGGGGGGCAAGATTAAACGACAGTATTAAAAGAAAAATAATTTAAATATATTAATTCATAACAGTAAAAAAATAAATTGTAAATAAACAATTGTAATTACAAGTATATGTTTCATATTGTTAAAAGAAAAAAACAAAAATAACCAATTCATAGTTACTAACAGTTGAAACAAGATATTAATGTAAATCCATAAAGTTTTTTTTTTTTTAGAAGAATAAATACATAAAGTTTAGACATCTAATTTGATTCCTTAAAATAAATTAAGAAAAAAAAATTCATCTATAAGTTTTTTTTTTTTAATGAAATCTAAAAATATTAAAAATATAGCAAATATTTGTAAAGTTGTATGTATGTTTTACCATTTGATTGCTTCTTAAAATATGTAAAATTCAACATTTATTTTTCTCTCCTTCTAAGTATTTAAAATTTAAGTTTATAACAAATATTCAGATTTTGAAATTGTACAAAAGTTAAGAAATAACAACATTTCATCATTCATTTATGGGATAAGTTATTTATAAGATAAGCAGGAAAGGCAAGTGCAGTGAATAGTGAAATAGGTAAAAAATAAACATGTAAAAAACATGATACAATATAAAAACTAAGAAAAAAATTATATGAGATTAGGACTTAAGCATGTCAGGGGAGTTTTATCCCTTATTTTTGGTCTGTTTCATTAAGGTGGGAGTGAGGCTGCTTTTTTTTTTTTTTTAATTAGAGGGGTCAAAGTATCAAACTTTTTAAGAATATATCACCAATATATTAACTAGAAGGCATTTTTACAAAGTCAGGGGGAGCAAGTGCCCCCCCTCGCCCCATGCTGCCTCTGCCCCTAGGTACAAGGGGTAAGATCAAGGACTAAAAACCCTTAGAAATATCTATCTATTTACACTTTCTCTCTCTTGTTCTTCTCTAAGCCTTTTTTTCTAAATTTTCTGAATCCCCTTCCCTGTTGCACCTCTCCTCCTTTTATAACCATTTCTCCCTTTCCCTCTCTCCCCAGTTGGTTTGTTCCCTGCTAGATATGGGGGATTCTTGTCTCATCACCCCTCTATTATGTCTTTCTTTGATCATGAAATAGGACTTTTGGGGGCATTTCCAATGTTTAGGCCAGTCAAACAGCATTTAATGTGGCAAAGATTAGGTGTAGAATCTCATTAATGCAGAGGTGACTGCTTCAGTGGTCCTTATCCCCTCCTTGCGCTTCTCAAGGTGAGTTTGATGGAAGGCAACGTCTTGGTTCAAAGGGGAATTGGTCATCTGTGGTTCTTTTATCATTCGTCATAAGCATTTCCAATGTTTAGGCCGGTCAAACAGCATTTAATGTGGCAAAGATTAGGTGTAAAATCTCATTAATGCAAAGGTGACTGCTTCAGTGGTCCTTATCCCCTCCTTGCGCTTCTCAAGGTGAGTTTGATGGAAGGCAACGTCTTGGTTCAAAGGGGAATTGGTCATCTGTGGTTCTTTTATCATTCGTCATAGGGAAGGTTCAGCACATCACCTTAGCAACGGACCTCAATAATTGAAGTTAGTCTAGGCCTCAGCATAAATGATCCCAGGAGGTTCCCTTCTATCTATCAAACCACTTCATCCACATCCGTATCTTTAGGCTAGGCCTATCTTTCTAAAAATGATCTTATTGGGCTTTTGGTTCTCAGCCTAAGCTCACACTCATCCCCCCACAATAACAAATAACTGTATTGAATTTAACTACACCTTCTTCTTCTTCTTTTTTTTCTTTTTCTTTTTTTTTTTTTTTTACATTTTATACTTTATTAGTCAATACAATCATGTATTTAAATTTAATTAGAAACTTTTTTTTTTACAAACAAACTAACGGTTAAACACACACACACACTTAATTATACACTCTCTCACCAAGCTCAATTAGGCTCATTCAATTGTTTGGCTATGGTTTTATTACACAAGATAGTTATTCTATTTGAATGATTATTCTTTAAAATGAAGAATAACTAATCCTTAAAAAAAAAAAGGAGTGTAATTGTTATTCCTTAACTTATACAAATTTAAGTTCTAGAAAAAAAGCTCCTATTTGAATTAGAATATTTTTTTCATAACACATTTATTCTCTCTATAGTCTTTCTTGGCTTTGTTCTTAATTAATGAGATTTCTTGTCTTAATTTTTCTATTATACCTTCCACTTCCAATACCACAACAAAGAGACCCTAAATTTTATCTTATTTTAGGCTGTCAAGAGAAACCCAATTCTAGATCAATAGTTTCAGTTTACACTATTTATTTCTATTAATTATCACTTTAAACTAATACAAAAGGATAAAATACCCAACTATTGCTATCATCATTCTTTCTCTATTGTGAACATGAGATTAGAGCCAGTTTGTTTTTTTTTTAGTTTGATATTCTCAAATACAGAAAATCAAGTTTGTTTATCGTTTATATCTATTTTGCTGTCCTTACAAATTGAAAATTAATTCAAAACATAATCCAATCTGTGTAAACATATAATTTTGTAAAAATGGTGTTTTAGAAATTTTGACTAAATATGATATCATTCCACCACCTTATTCATGTGTTATCATCAAATGGATGAATATGAATTATTATTCCATTTTAGCTTTTTTTATTACTAGTAATATTTATTCTTCTTATACTCTAATCATCATTACAGTGTACTTAACGTGGTTGAACTTTTTACGGTAATCAACTAATTATTTTTTAGGCAGTTGAGCAAATTTTAGTTAAATGAATATTTGTTTATTAATTTTTTTTTTAATTTTCCAATTTAGTGTCTGTGGGATGGGTGCCTATTAGATTCCACTTGAATGGTTGCACTTCATACTCATTAACAAAAGATTTTATAAAAAAAGTTTAAGTTTGTAATTAACATTGTTGACAAAAATAAAACATCATATATATATATATATATATAAAGTCAAGGCTGAGAGGAAATTCAATTAGAATTTAAATTAAATTACAATTAGAGTTTAATGTTGTGATATGTGTCTCATCTAAAATTTTTAATTTTTGTTTAAAGTGAGTTAATTTAGTGCAAATTATGAGAAGTCTAATATAAATGAACTGTGAAAAACCCAATCGTATACCCAAAATTTGAAGAAGAGAGAGTTTGAAAGATTATACTTCCAATGCCATTTGTTTTTCTAGCTAAAAATAATTCAAAATTTTCAAATTTTTATATAATACTAGGAATAGTCATTCTTTTTTAGGTAGAAATATATATATATATATATATTGTGTGTGTGTGTTTTTTTTAATTGTATATAAAAAAAAGTTTAAGTTTGTAATTAACATTGTTGACAAAAATAAAACATCATATATATATATATATATATATAAAGTCAAGGCTGAGAGAAAATTCAATTAGAATTTAAATTAAATTTCAATTAGAGTTTAATGTTGTGATATGTGTCTCATCTAAAATTTTTAATTTTTGTTTAAAGTGAGTTAATTTAGTGCAAATTATGAGAAGTCTAATATAAATGAACTGTGAAAAACCCAATCATATACCCAAAATTTGAAGAAGAGAGAGTTTGAAAGATTATACTTCCAATGCCATTTGTTTTTCTAGCTAAAAATAATTCAAAATTTTCAAATTTTTATATAATACTGGGAATAGTCATTCTTTTTTAGGTAGAAATATATATATTGTGTGTGTGTGTTTTTTTAATTGTATCGGTGCATATATATATATATATATATTTTGTGTGTGTGTGTGTGTGTGTTTTATTGTATCGATGCATATTAAATTTATTGTTGTTGAGTCACATCAGCAGCTATGTCATTATTTTCATTCCATTAATAAACAAAATTATTTTTTTTCTATTAATCTTTTAACGATTCTACAGTTTTCACTTCTACTTCCATAACACCCTTGACTCCCTTTCTCCATTGTTTTTAACTTCCCATGTATGCTCTTTAATGCCTCAGACTCTCTCTCTCTCTCCTCCTTTCTTGCCTCTTCCTCTTCTCATTGAACCCAACCATTTCATACATATTTAGTTGCCACCACCCCTATAAAATCAAAAAGATGACATATGAACTATTAGACGTCCTTTGTCTCTCTTAACCAGAAGATGAATGGTTTTAGATTTATCTCATGCCATAAAAGAGCTAATTTCAGAGTAGCAAGCCTATATTCTTGAGAGGGGATATCATTCTGCTCCTTAAAACTATATGGTATGTCAAGCTTATTTTATATATTGAAAAGTATTTTGTGTGAGTGTGTGTGTGTGTGTGTGTTTATTTATTTATTTAAATTATATCTCTTTTACAATGAATTTTTGTCAAGCAAAATAGTTTGCTCTCTGTTTTAATGCTAAAGGTAATTTCAATATTTGCATTTTGTTGATATCCATTTTCGTCACATTCTTTACAAGCCCGATTCAACCAAGCCCGACTTTCTTGTGGGCTCAATTTATGTATTATATTATATTTTATTCTTTTAAGCATGGCCCAAGCCTATGCGACATATTAGGGAGAAATTGAGGAAGTGTAGTTTGAAGGGTATGAGTTGGTTTCTTTCGGATCTTTTGCATGAGCCTAGCCCATGCGTGCTACCAAATGGGTAAGGGACATTGGTAGCACCTCTGGCTCATAGAGGAGGTCTTGTACCCGAAATTTCCGCCCCAAAAGAGCTTTCATGCTCTGGCTGAATGTGGCCCAATTTTTCTGCTCTACCATTTTTTGCCTAAAACATATAGCTGACCCTAAGTGGCTGGCCAACAACCAAATGCAGACTCCAAAGGCCTACCATGTCTAGGAAACATCAATCCATGAATTTAGGTGACTCCATTTCCCAAATTATGCAAAAAGCAAGCCAACCCTCTTACTTAATACAAGACAATTTGACCATAACCTCTTTGATTGAGACCTTAGGGTTCAAAGCCTCTTCTATTGACCAAAAACCAATCACTTAGAGCACTCCAAACTCAATACAAAAGGCCCCAATCAGATTCAAAATGAACCAACTATGTTTTCCCCACAAAACTGAAACTTGAGACCAAAAGCCCATTCAACCAGCCAACAGTCTCATAATTCTAAAGTTTAGGGGTATAAATATGGGTACAGGGAACCTTCCCTCTCTTCCCCACAACCTTTCTCAATTTCCTCTTCTCACAGACTGTGGGTCAAAGTTACAGACCTATGTACTTTTTCTGCATTTTCTTGTATTTCAATTATGGTATTTTGATTTCTCTCTTGTTAAAGCACCATTAGCCTTTTGTTCATTATACATTTGGAATTTTAAGGCTTGACTCTCCACAAATAATCACTTTTAAAGAACCCAAGGGGAGACTTTGGCCATTCTCGCATTTTTTACCCTTGTCGCAAAAACGTCCCAACACATTTCTATATATGTTTCCACATGTTTGATAAAATGACTATAAGAAGGATTTAAAAAAACAAAGATGGTCATGTTCATGTAGAAGAACATATAGTAAGAACAAATGTTAAAGAATATTGTTATGTTAGTAAACTTCATTCATAAATGTGTTTTCAACACTTAGAAAAATTCCTACAGTGTGTTTGTGAGAAACCGCATCCCTCGCCCATTTTGAATTGATTGGTATGGGCCAAACCCATGCAAATGACTTTGGTCCTAGATATAATCTAAGATAAAGTACATGACTTAGTTACAATCTAAAGATTGAAAATTATATGAATAAGTATTTGATCTTCTAACCATTGATCTAAATTCGAAGGCTATATTACAAAATGAGAAGGTGTTAGGCACCCACCTTACTTGTGAAATTGGTCTTCTAGACTATAGTAACCAACATTCATGTTACATCGTTTTGTACCGAGTAGCTGACCGGTTCAAAAAATTTCAGTCATTGCGACCTGAACTAAATGGAATCAATAAAGTGGTGTTAAGAACTCTTCGAGCACCTAATATTTTATGGGATGTGTATAATGCCCATTCCATACAAAATATGCCATTTGGCTCCTCACAAAAGGCATGTAGATTGTGGAGCATACATATTATCCTTAATTTTGGATTAAAAAAAAATAGATGCATAATAAATTTCACATTTAAAAAAAAATTATTGAGGTGACATTTATAAAAAAAAAATTATATAAGATAACAAGTTGTGATAAGTGTATGATAAAAGTAACAAGAGTGATATTGTATTAATCATAATATAACAAGTTAGTATTAGTGTATGATAAAAGTAACGAGGGTGATATTGTATTAATCATAATCTATTATATATATATATATATAGTTAAGAAGTCTAATTGCATTGATTAAAGTTTAAATTTTTATTGTAATCAACTAACTTATTTTTATTCCCTCAAAAAAAAACACTAATTTATTATTAGCGAGTTGAGCAAATTCAAGTGAAATGGACATTGTTTATTAGCTTCTTGTTATTTTTCTCAATGCAGTGGCTATGGGACCTACTAACAGATTCTTTTTTGAATGGTTGCACTTCACGCTCCTTGACAACAGGCTTTATTAAAAAAAAGGGTGTGAAATTGGTCTTTTTTTTTTTTTTTTCTTTGGTTGTTCGTACTTTGTAAGTTGTAACATTGTCGACAAAAATAAATCATCATAATTATAATTATAGAATCTGAAGCTTTTTTACTTTCAACAAGCCTCGAGCCACTTATAATCACGTGAGTTTTAAATAATTCAGTTGGTAAAATTTTTTATGGTTGGATAAAAGATTTGAAATTTAATTTCTATCTATATAAAAAACTGATTAATATTTTAATTTGATAATAAAAATTATCATTATAAGCAGACATCATAAAATGTGAAATTCTCTCAATAAAAAAGAAAAAAACTAGTGCCACTAATCTTTTCACAAATTTTTTACAATAATATATAATAATTGAGATAGCAAACTGTAAAGTGCTGACAATAAAGTGATTTAAGATCTAGATAAAAACTAATGACAACTTAATAATTAAAGAGACATAAAATTTGTTACAAAAAATATTGTGCATGCTGACACTTCTCTTCTTCTCTGGGTCTTGTAGTCTCTACCAGTCAACTCCAAGTCCCAAATACTTGACGACCACGCAATAAAGAACTAAAGCAAGAGTACTGTACATTGTTAAATCACTGCCCAAAATGCAAGCTCCAAGAAAGACCCACCTGGTAAAAACCCTAAATTTTATTCTTCTCTTTCATCAGCAATCATTCACCATTCTTGGCATTTAGTGCTTTCTTCTTTGTCTGCTTCAAGGTTTTTTTTTTCCTTTCTTCTTCTTATTGATTATTCTTGTTTATTCATGTTGAACATGAATAAACAATCACACTTAGATCTCAATTGATGTAATTTTTTGTTTTTATTTTTGTTTTTAATTTTTTACTTAGTTAAAATTAATTTTTTAATTTTTTAATTTTTTTAATACCAAATAACATTTTTTTATTATTATTTTAATGGCCACGTCAGCTAACAGTGCCATCCGTTTGCCACGTCAGCATTTTCCGTCTCTGATGTAACGGCAGGGACTAAAACAATAGGCGTTTTCCAGGATAGGGACTAAAAGCGGTAAAAAAAAATTTTAGGGACCAAAATGGAAATCGTGTGAAAATGTAGGGACGAAAATGTGCTTTTCGCCTAAAAACTAATGACAACTCAATAACGAAAGAGACATAAAATTTGTTGCAAAAAATATTGTGGATGCTGACACTTCTCTTCTTCTCTGGGTCTTGTAGTCTCTACCAGTCAACTCCAAGTCCCAGATACTTGACGACCACGCAATAAAGAACTAAAGCAAGAATACTGTACATTGTTAAATCACTGCCCAAAATGCAAGCTCCAAGAAAGACCCACCTGGTAAAAACCCTAAATTTTATTCTTCTCTTTCATCAGCAATCATTCACCATTCTTGGCATTTAGTGCTTTCTTCTTTGTCTGCTTCAAGGTTTTTTTTTTCCTTTCTTCTTCTTATTGATTTTTGAGCGTCACTTTGTGCTGTGTTTTTTTTTCCTTTATTGGGTATTGGTCCAACCACTTATTTCGATTATTTATTGCAACTTCTCCATTAACAAACATATATATATATATATGGTTTTCTCTTCTTTTTGGGTGTAACTTTTCTAGGTTCAAGTGGAAATGGGTGAAAATTGGTTGATAATTTATTTCTTATTTAATTATTTTTGCCCATCAAATTTCTTCTTTATGGGACTTTTTCTATGTGTGTGTGTGAGTGAGAGAGAGTATTTACTAATATTCTATTCTCTGTTTACTATGCTGATGAACACACGCCATTTGCTGTGCTAAAGTCTTAATTTTGGGTTGAAAATCTTTCTAATTTGACCATACATTTTGCTCTTTGGTGCTTGGTTTTGAAAACTTAAAATAAAAGAGTATTAAAGAAAAGGAAAAATGCTGCAAGCTAGTGTAGCTTTCTTTTGTTTTGAGAGTTTATAAGCATTTTTTTTTCTTTCATACTTAACAAGATCTAAAACAAGTTTTTGCCTAGTAACAAGTTGAAGATTTCGATATGATGCCTATGAAAGTCACTATTCTAGTGTTAGATGCTAACCCATTTCTATTTACAAGTAAAATGATAATTAGGAGAGGAGGGATTTGAATCTGGATGTGAAACACCGGGAGGTGTTAGTTCATTATTAATACAATTTGGATAGTTAAACATATTGACAATCGTTATGTGGAATTTGTTTTCCTTTTGCATGTTCCAATGGAAGAAAAACAAATGGTAGTTACAAACCCAAGTTTTGATTTATGTTTTAGAAGTGACATAGGTTTGTTCTAGTCATTCATGATATATGTCTTTTGCTTGTCTTTACTGGATGACATGATCTTATTAATTTCTTAACAATACTTGTATATAGAAACCCTTTGAAGATATACTGCCCATGTCCCATCCAAATATGATTCTATTGTGAATTTGCAATATCCCTGTCTTCCAGTCATGGTTGCTGCTGTAGGCTGTAGCTATAAGGTTCTGTCTTGCAACATTCATAGGAAACATCTATTGCCTTACATTTTACCACACTACTGCACTTCATATCTTCATGATTAATTATCTGCAGAGAGTTTAACTGGATGAACATTAGGGCAGAGTGAGCTATACGCAGAATGGTGCCAAAGGGTTCTGTTTAGCATTGATATTTAGAGAGAGAGTATTTGAGACTAATGTTACAAAATATGTTGAGGTCATTTTAATGAGCCAGCTTGAATTTTCATAGTTATTTTGTTGCTTGATCTTCATTTTGTCCTTGATCACTTTAGGACAACATTAGTACTAAAAGCTTTATAGCTTGAATTTTGTTTCCACCATTTTTTGTGATAAGTAATAAGGTCTTTTTTAATGAAGAGGAACTTCCTCATTTCCACATGGTGTGTACATAAGTTAGCCTAATGAATTACAAAAATTAGTGATTAGAATCAAAATGAGAGAATCAATAAAATCTACAATAAAATGAATATCCCTAGGACCTGAAACATGGGACCATTCAAACAATGAACTAGTGAAATACGTCTTTGGTTGAACCCTATAGAGTCCAACATCTCCATGAGCAGATGGCTAGACCAAATTTAATGTATTATGTTTGTCAAAATGATTTGAATTGGATGCTACCAGCTGATACGCTAAATTAATTCTAAAATCTATAGAGTAATAACCAAATTTATAGTCTTAATGCAATCTTTTCATTTGCAGGGTGAACCTTGTGATATATGTGGACATGTAGGTTATGCAGAAACTCTCGTTACTTGCTCTCACTGCAAATTAGCAAGCGAACATATGTATGATTAACTCTTTCCTCTCACCTATTCCAATTCCTTGTGTGTGTCAGTGTGCGCGTGTGCACACTTGTGCAAGCATGAACATGTGTATGTGTTGTTATTGTATTCTTTGTTCAGATCCTTGTTTCCTTTCTAAGGATGGACCTACCTTATTTGCTCACATGGTTTGAATGAGTTGTGGTTTCTATCAAAATTCTTGAACTTTCCATTTCATGATCAAAGATTGTGTTGAAAGGTTCCTGGACGTGGTAGTTTATATACTCTACCTTTTGTTCTTGTTCTTGCACTTACATTATATTATCAGCTCCATTTTTTCTTTGTTTACATTCTTTCTTTTTTTCTCTTTTCTTTTTATGAATAAGATTTTATTCAAAAAACCAAGAACAACACTACCAGATTACAAGCAGCAAGCTGCAGACACTAGCTACATCCACCCTCTAACACAAAAGCTAAAACTCAATCAATTCAAAACCAAGCAGCATTGCTGCCAAAACATTAGAAACCAGAAAAAAAATTATTAGAACTTACAACCACTAATGGAAACTTACTAAACAATGATCTAATTAACATCTTTGCTTACTAAACTTTTTGGTTTTTGTATTGCATAATTGATGTTGATACTTGCTCTGAAAAATGATGGTATAGAACTCTTTCTCCAGCTACTGCACGCGAGTTCTGCTCCACATTGTTCCAGAAATTTGGTTTTGTGATGCCTGTCGGTCAAGCAAAGACATAGTTTCTCCAATAGTTACTATGAAGAAACACTTTCCTGAGGCTTTAAACTCAAAAAAATCCAGGATATCCAACTGTGACTTTCTGCGATCTGTGAGTCCTAGCAGGATTCCTAAGAATTCAAGGAAAACAGGTCCTCTTAAAAAGCAGTTGCATATTGGAACTTCCAGAGTGAAGTTTATTCCTCCTGAAGAAGCTGTTAAGATGTTGTCTGGAGCCCGATTGAAAGAATCATATTTACCAAGTAACTTGGGCTCTAGTTCTGCCCATTCAGATACCATGGCAACAACATCCAAGTATAAAATTTCATCTCTGAAATTTTCTGGGCAGAATGTGAATGAGCATCGGAGTTCTAGACCTGCTGGACACTCTAAGCCTCCTGTAGAGGGCATTGTAGACACCAATTCAGTCACTCAGGAACAAAAGTCAGGAGCCCAAATGGTAGAATTGTATTCACCAAGTGATTTGGGCTCTAGTTCTGCTCAATCAGATAGCATGGCAACAATATCCGAGTTTAAAACTTCATCTCTGAAAATTTCTGGGCAGAATGTGAATGAGCATCAGAGTTCTAGACCTACTGGACACTCCAAGCCTCCTGTATGTGGCAGTGTAGGCATCAATTCAGTCTCTCAGGAACAAAAGTCTCAAACATCTGAACATAAAGGTAGAGTGTCCAGTAGGTCTCAAACACCTGGCATATGCATGTGATTTGATCCTGCTGTAAAATATAAATTCTTTTTTCCCAAGGCATATTGCCTATAATTAAATTTCAATTATAAGTCTAACAAGGGACAATAGTTGTTATTTAATGAAGCAGAAGGTACTATTGACTTTCCTTTGAGTCAACTGCACCCAGCTGAGCCGCCCAACTAATTACTGTTAACATTTGACTCACATTGAATATGTGCCAGATTCATGCTCCTTTATAACGTATATGTGCTGAAAGTGTAGATGTATCTACCTCATGGAAATAATTTGGGTGCTTATCGATTTTTCTTTCAGATAAAACAGCTCCTGCAGCATATAAGAATGGACCCATGTGTGAGCAGTTTTCCCTAGTCTGCAAGGAAGAGCCATTGTATTCTCTACCCATATATACAGGCAAGGAAAATTCTTTGGCCTTTTGTGAATTTTACATGTTTGTACGAACCTATTAGTAATATTATACTTTGCCTATTTGGTTTCATATACTAATTGAAAAAGGTATATCTTAGGAGGTATCTTCCATGGCACTGCTAAACCTGAGGAAGCTGAGAGTGATCTTCTGAATTTTTTGCCCAAAATTGAGAAATTTCTTCCAAATTATCCTGCTTTAGATGCTACCTGGTGGTGAGTGATGTTTTCTTTCATGATGTCTCAAACTTATCTGTTTATTGAGAAATGCATTTGGGTTAAAAAAAACAAGATTCAAAACTACGAATTGTGTAATGGTAGCTACCAACTATATAAGTGAGAAATTCCATACTGGCTAATGATCAAATTTTCAATGTAAAAGAAAAGTGCATGTTTACCTACTCTACACGTTCTGAGCACCAACTTGTGTGCTTAACTAATACTGTTTTGAGGAATCCATGACAATTTTCGAACTCCCCCATCGGTCAATATTTTCTCCTTTCTCCTTTATCTTTTTAATGTCCTCATAAATCATCTGTCTTTCTATCTTTCTTATCTTACTAATGTATTATAAAAGAGCTTGAGTGCGCAAAGTGGCCCAACACACCGATTGCTGGACAATGGGGCTTTGTGTTTTATTATTGTTTCAATATTTTACTAACTGCTCTAATATTACCTATCATATATATATATATATATATATTACTCTAGGCGATTGTTTCTTTCAACCCTGGTATAATCTTACAATATGTTCCTATTTTTACTTGAGTTTTCTTTTGTTTCATATTTCAACCATAGTAAATTGCCTAGTGTTTCCATTGGAGACATTTAGGGTTTAAATCCCACCCTCCAATGTAACTATCAAATTATCCAAATAAATAACCAAACCATAATAAACTACCAATAGTCCCAAAAGTTTAAGCTATTAGGAGAAGACAAATTTAATCACTTGACCATTATTTTAACACTCCATCTCATGTGGGGGCCCATACTGCCCCTCAATAAGTGGCCCCAACACGTGGAATTTTAAAATTTTTTTAAATGTGAGCTAGAGTGGAGATTGGGTTTGAACTCATAATTACTTATTCTAATACCATTATAAGCTAACACTAGTCCTAAAAGCTTAAGTTGTTAGGAAATAGGGAATATAATCATTTAACCATTATTAACAATCCATACTTGGGAAAAAATGCTCACAAATGATTTATGGCATGTAGGCAATTCAACAAAAGTGCTATTTCTTCTTGAAGTTCACACACACACACACACACATATATATATATATATAAATATATTAAAGTCAACTAGAACATATTAAAGTCACACATATCTAAGTGACATTGCTTTTCTAATGATTTTGATTCTCCTTTGCTAGTGGAAGCTTTGAGATCCTTGACATGGTTTCTCGTAGTGAATTCTATGAAGGATTTCTGGCTTATCTTCCAGTCACTGTACACCCTAAAGTGTTTGAGATTTCAAAACACATGCCTGGAGTGCTCCTTTGTACATTTCTTCCTTGTTGCAATATTTGGGTGGATGTCTTTCAAAATGTCTGCCCTACTGTAAATGATATTGCACTATACTTTTTCCCTGGAAAATTTGAGAGGTATGTTTATGAATTCAATGCTCAGGCCTTAATCTGCAATATTTTTATAGATGATAGTATGTTAATATAGAAAGACTGCTTCTATTGTAGGTCTAAAGAGCAGTACTTTAACCTGTTGGAGCTTGTAGAGATGCAAGATCTGGTACTGAGGAGTTCTGTGAATGATGTGGAACTATTAATTTTTTCTTCTAAAAGACTTTATCTGGATTCTTGTGGTGAGTCTTGTGTGAATTCTGATATAAATTGTTATTATATACTGGTAGAACTTCATTGTTCAAAATATTAGATTATAGATAAAGTTTAAGCTATAAGATGTATGCTTGTAAATGATATGGTTGAAACAGTTAGGCAGAAGGATTAAGCCGTGGCTGTTTCAAGATTTTTATAAAGAGTGAAAAAGGAAAAAGGAAAAAGAATGTAATCTTTAGCAGACAAGTTCCTCAAATAATATTTCCTTTGTTTATTTTTATAATGAAATAATAGAGATAGAATGCTGAAACATTTGTGATTGCACCACTTAGAAATCCTGAGGAGGTAGAAATTATAAAATGTCAAAAACCTAGTGACTTAAAGAAAGTCAACCCAAGTTTTGTGATAATGATTTAAAATATAACATCAAAGTGATAAAATTATTGTATGAATGAGTTGCAGTACTTATAACAGCTTTTATTGGTGATGAAAGAAACTAATGTTCATGATTGTTAATTTAGGATTGGAAGTGAGATCTTTTCTATGGGGCATCTTCCGCCCTTTGGAAGGCAATCTAGCAATTCCTGCCCTTCCTTTCCATGACATGATTTTCCCAGCATGTGGACAAAGTTCTGATGTTGAGATGAAGCTGGTTAAACGGAAGTTTCCTGAGGTTAAAATGGAACCGTTTGATGGCCCTGATGTTCTCCCTGGGTTTTGTAAGCATGCTGCTGGTGATACCGCTTGTGACATGATGTTGAGTAACTCATCAAATTCAGTTGATGTGTCAATTAAAGGTCAACAGACATCTATTTTATTTTATTTTTTTGAGTGCTAAAATTTTTTTATTATTGCTGGATCTGGGTTTCCATCTCTGGAACCAGTGGTGTTTCTACCACATTAGATGCTCACTAATAATGAAATACTGAATGTTGTAATAAAGAAACAGAATAAAATAAAACTCAGATCAATATAACATGCAAGTAGTCTTGGGTAGAATAGAATTGTTTCAGCTGCATGCATATGACATCTTATATCAGGTTCTGGATATACCATTTAATGTGTCTTAGGAGGATTCATGATTTTGGCTGTATGGAGGAAGATATATTGTTATGGGTATGTGACACGGTTCTGGCCCTCAACAGTCAACAGTAGCTCTAGTTATTCACTAGTCAATACCATCACTGCAAATGGTCCATAGGCATATTTAGCCACTTTTTGACATTTGATCCATGTTTCTACTACACATGGTCTAACCTGCCAATGTATTCTTTTCCACATCTATTTGCTGAATTTTGTGGAATTTATGTACACTGGTAATTTAATGAACTCACTTTTATTTGTAATTGTAATTTCAGGTCCCTATCCACCCAGTGCCTGCTCGCTAAGGATGCATTAGCTGTTTACTTACCAATCACCTAAGGCTTAACACTGCTGCAATTCAACTTGTATAGTTAAAATATAGGAGACAATGCCAGGTACTATGAAATCTGCCACAAGGATACTACACTAGCAGGAAAGAGGAGACAATCTTATTTTTCTGCGATAATTTTTGCGCTTATATGAAGAGATGTAAATACAAATTTGACATCAGAAATTGTTCTTAACTGACAACCCAAGAAGGGGGGTCATTCCATTTCTCCTTTCATATTTGCATGTGTTTTGAATATTGTTTTTAAGTGCAAAATATTCTATTATCACTATGAAGTGATATTACATGGTTTTGAACCCTAAACCACTTTGCCTAGAGCTGAAGGGGAGGTCCCAGGACCCTTACCTATCTGAAATTTAGATCTCATATTTTTGCTTGTTTCAAAGATAGGATATAGAATAGGAAAAAAATAGTAGAGATATTACTCAAGAACATGATTTTATAGGCACTCAACTTTAAATTCTTGTGCTCCAAGCAACTAGTTTACTTAAAAATTCTTGCACCATCAGGTCTATAATCAGAAAGTTGATTAAGTGAAAGATACACCTATCACAATTTTTTCCTTTTTTAAATTAAGAGACAAGATATTGCTTAAAGCTAATTATTTCTTCCGCTCTTCTTTCCTATTTATCAGTAATAACGGATTACGGATATCATGCTTAGCAATTCTGAGAACAAGTTTTCTAATTATTCATGAAAACCCGAAAGAGCTAGAGCTACTAGAAGATGTGGGCAGGTATTATATTTTCATTTTATTCCAGTGACCCCCCTTCTTTTCTCTCCCCTTTTGCCTCCCTTCCTAAACACAAAATTAAATGATAGAGAATAAAATAGTGATCATCATTAACCATGAAAGCTCTTTGGCAGTTGAGACAAGTGAATTTTTGTTTGTTTGTCTTAGCTTAAAATTTCCAGCTTATTTTCTCCAATTTCATATACATTTTCTTTAAGTTTCAGTTTGGGTAGTTGCAGTTACAGTTTTACGTGGCTTAGTTTTTAAAACAAAATAAGTCAATGTAAACAAGCCCTTCCAAACTCACTTTCCTGTTGTGCAAGGCCTTCTTCGTTTGAAATCACCAATTATTTTTATTTTATTTTTTGATTTTGAATTTTCATTAGTAGCTTTCAATCCACGAACCAAAGTATATAAAAAATGTGAAAACTTGGATACTTCTTAAATTTTAATAGGTCATAAAAGTTTGTATTGAGGGGAACAAGTACCTAATAATACCTACGACCTTAAAAAAACACAAACTTTAGTGAGACGATTTACTTCATAATTAATTTTTCCCAATTCTTTGAAGTGACAAATTATAAGCGGTGAGAAACAAAATTGGTGTCAATAGTACCGTCAGATTGCATATCACTGGCAACTTATTATGTCAACATTTTATGATGATAGTTTAAAAGATAAGATAAAAAAGAAAAAAAATAAATAACAACTTCCTACCTATGTAACAAAACTAAGCAAAGAACTTTCCAATTATTAAGCAACAACTTAGTTAGGCCATTGATGCAAGCAAATCTTTAGATTTTAACATTTAACAAATTGATCCAATCTTACACAATTATAAGATTTTAACATGGTTATAGGCAAAGTTTTATTGTTTCACAAATAAAATGGCTGCTAAAACTGCATGCCTGAGCTGCCTTAGCTATCAATACGAAGTTGGTTGAGATTTTGTACGTTAGTATTCCCTGCATGGCTGCAACTAGCTTACCTAAAAGTGGTCCCTCATTACAATTGCAATAAGCCCTAACTCTTGTGGTGGAGTCTAAAGCTGCTTTTGTATTATTTGCTCGTCTCTCTCTTAGGAAGCCGCCAATTTCTTGGAAATTTTGAACCATCTCTACTGTGTGTAGTTCTAGATTGCGGGTGATTTTGATTCTACTGGCTTACATTTACTTGGAACAAATCTGAGTGCATTTTTTGAGTTCTTGATAAGATTGACCATGGACCTAGATTAGTACACCAAAGAGTTTTCCATCTACCATTGCACGGTTGGGTGAGTTGGTAGTAATTGGGAAGCAAGGGGTGTGTTGGGTTCAAGTTGCTGGGAGCTAAAAATTGGGTTGAGTTTAACCCAATTTTATAACTCATGGCCCATGGATCGTATACATGAGTTATCTGACAAATGAATTAAATTTTTTTTTTTTTGAATCCATAAATGAGTTTAAATTTAAGTTTTAAATTTAAAATTATTAATCTTGATATGAGTTGTTAGGATCAGCAATAGAGTATTTAAAATCAGTGATTGAGTATTTTTAGGGACCACTCATCTATAGTAGGTCTATCCTCAGTATTTAAATACTCTTATAGTTGCCTAATTAAACAGGCTATAGGTTCTTTCAAACACCATCTCTCTCTAGAGACACCCTAGAACCTGGAGCGTGAAATAGTGGAAGAAACTCTTAAACAAGTCATCTTTCTAGGGATATTTTCAAACACCATTTCTCTCTAGAAACACCCTAGAATATGGAGCTTGGAATAGTGGAAGAAACTCTTAAACAAGTCATCTCTCTAGGGATATTATCAACAGTATCCTGGAATTTGAAGTGTGGAATGGTGGAAGAGACTTTAGTAGCCTCTCCCATGACAAGAAGTAATGATCATCATTAACCATGAAAGCTCTTTGGCAGTTGAGACAAGTGAATTTTTGTTTGTTTGTCTTAGCTTAAAATTTCCAGCTTATTTTCTCCAATTTCATATACATTTTCTTTAAGTTTCAGTTTGGGTAGTTGCAGTTACAGTTTTACGTGGCTTAGTTTTTAAAACAAAATAAGTCAATGTAAACAAGCCCTTCCAAACTCACTTTCCTGTTGTGCAAGGCCTTCTTCGTTTGAAATCACCAATTATTTTTATTTTATTTTTTGATTTTGAATTTTCATTAGTAGCTTTCAATCCACGAACCAAAGTATATAAAAAATGTGAAAACTTGGAAACTTCTTAAATTTTAATAGGTCATAAAAGTTTGTATTGAGGGGAACAAGTACCTAATAATACCACCTTAAAAAAACACAAACTTTAGTGAGACGATTTACTTCATAATTAATTTTTCCCAATTCTTTGAAGTGACAAATTATAAGCGGTGAGAAACAAAATTGGTGTCAATAGTACCGTCAGATTGCATATCACTGGCAACTTATTATGTCAACATTTTATGATGATAGTTTAAAAGATAAGATAAAAAAGAAAAAAAATAAATAACAACTTCCTACCTATGTAACAAAACTAAGCAAAGAACTTTTCAATTATTAAGCAACAACTTAGTTAGGCCATTGATGCAAGCAAATCGTTAGATTTTAACATTTAACAAATTGATCCAATCTTACACAATTATAAGATTTTAACATGGTTATAGGCAAAGTTTTATTGTTTCACAAATAAAATGGCTGCTAAAACTGCATGCCTGAGCTGCCTTAGCTATCAATACGAAGTTGGTTGAGATTTTGTACGTTAGTATTCCCTGCATGGCTGCAACTAGCTTACCTAAAAGTGGTCCCTCATTACAATTGCAATAAGCCCTAACTCTTGTGGTGGAGTCTAAAGCTGCTTTTGTATTATTTGCTCGTCTCTCTCTTAGGAAGCCGCCAATTTCTTGGAAATTTTGAACCATCTCTACTGTGTGTAGTTCTAGATTGCGGGTGATTTTGATTCTACTGGCTTACATTTACTTGGAACAAATCTGAGTGCATTTTTTGAGTTCTTGATAAGATTGACCATGGACCTAGATTAGTACACCAAAGAGTTTTCCATCTACCATTGCACGGTTGGGTGAGTTGGCAGTAATTGGGAAGCAAGGGGTGTGTTGGGTTCAAGTTGCTGGGAGCTAATAATTGGGTTGAGTTTAACCCAATTTTATAACTCATGGCCCATTGATCGTATACATGAGTTATCTGACAAATGAATTAAATTTTTTTTTTTTTTGAATCCATAAATGAGTTTAAATTTAAGTTTTAAATTTAAAATTATTAATCTTGATATGAGTTGTTAAGATCAGCAATAGAGTATTTAAAATCAGTGATTGAGTATTTTTAGGGACCACTCATCTATAGTAGGTCTATCCTCAGTATTTAAATACTCTTATAGTTGCCTAATTAAACAGGCTATAGGTTCTTTCAAACACCATCTCTCTCTAGAGACACCCTAGAACCTGGAGCGTGAAATAGTGGAAGAAACTCTTAAACAAGTCATCTTTCTAGGGATATTTTCAAACACCATTTCTCTCTAGAAACACCCTAGAATATGGAGCTTGGAATAGTGGAAGAAACTCTTAAACAAGTCATCTCTCTAGGGATATTATCAACAGTATCCTGGAATTTGAAGTGTGGAATGGTGGAAGAGACTTTAGTAGCCTCTCCCATGACAAGAAGTATAGAGATTATAAGGAGAAGTTTATAGAGCAAGCAATGAAAAAGATTCAACAAGTGGATACTGAATGGTCCGTTCTACCAAGGTATGTGCCCATATGACCCATCTAATTTATTCTATTCTACATATATTATGTAAGTATTTCTATTCATTAAAAAAAAAAAAAAAGAGTTTTCCATGTCTATCCCTCCAAAATCCCAACACATGGAAGCAATCATAAATATAATTATATATAAACTTTTTTGTTTATGGTTTTCCTTATTTCATATCTTGGAAGTTCTTCAACGATCATAATTCAAATATTAGTTGACCAAAAAAAATTCAAATATTCTAATATCACCTCTCTTCAGACCATAGAATTCACTTCTATGCTACACTTTTTCGTTTTTTCCATCCATGGGCGTACGGGCAATAAGTGCTCCAATTTTCTTCTTTCTTTCTAACACATGATGAAGATACATCAATGAATATATTGACTGATAAATATGCTATACTTACTACCGGTTTCGCAGCCAAAAAAAAAAAAACCTATAAACTAATGTAACAATAAATATGACTGATACCACGTCAATAACATAATAAATATATTTTTTAATTATTTATATATACACACGATAATACTTCAACATATGGTGTTTATTTTCATGATGATTATTTTTTATTAGTTTTTTGTATAAGTAAGGTTTGAACTCTACATTTTTTATTCAACGACAAAAGACTTTATCAATTGAGTCAACTAGAACCCACTCTTAATTATTTTTTATTGTATTTAAAAAAATTAAAGCATCTATTTATAATACCTATAATAAATTTTGTAATATATCTAACATTACTCATAACTTATTAATATATGTCATATTACTGTATGAACTCAACAGGTTGGAAGTTATTACTACCATATAATAAATTTTGTAATATCCCTAATAGTACTTGTAACTTATTAATATATGTCAAATTACTATATGAACTCAACGCGTTGGAAGTTATAACCTATATTAAATTTTGTAATACCCCTAATATTGCTCATAACTTTTAATATATATGATTATATTCCTAGCATATGATTTGCAGATGCTTTAGCATATTATTGAAAAAACTTGAGTCCCTTCTTCTCCCATAAATGTTTTTTATTTTTTATTTATTATTATTATTATTGAGTATGATCTTCTCCGATAAATATACCATAAGATAATAATTAACATAAAAGTTTTAATTATTAAAAAATAGTAAACTTAATCATTTAACTATTATTCTAATAAAAGAATTTAACCACGCATGTATAAACAATATATAAACTCTGAATATAGCATATTTGCAGATCCATCACTAGTATAAGTATATCCAGTCAACCGAAAAAAGAAAGAGAGAAAAGTATAACAACATCAAACCGTATCATCTTAAAAAATTGAGAAAAAAAGAAAAGAAAAAAAATTCAAAGCTCCTAACCTTAGATGTCATTAAAGAGCTGGACAACCCTTTATATCTATGATTTATGAATTTATTTATACATTTACTGCTCTTTTAAATGTGTTGGTTTTGTTCAATTTAATATTTTTGTGAAAAATGATAAACACGTGAATTGTGAAGATTAAAGGGTAAACAAACGAAAACGACACGAACATATTGGGTGAACGTGAAAAGTCGGGATGGATGATTTTTTTTTTTTTTTTGAGCATTGGGTCACGAACGTATCTATGTTTTTTGTTTTTTATTGACCACTGCATGCGCGTGAACTGTTAAAAACCTTATTTTCATGACCCAATGTTTGTTCCTATCAACAAAAACCAAAACAAAAACAAAAAAACTCAATGTTTGTCTAGGCTAAAATTTAGTTACACTATTAGTCTATTACTCTATATGTGTTTCTCATTGCAAGTTTAGTTTAACTTGTTGACCCCAAGATCGTGTGAAGGAGCTTATTTTCATGAGTTCATGTTAGTTATTGTTTTGTTCTCCCAAAGAAAAATGTTAGTGTTTTGTTTAGTAATAGTATATTTTTTTAATTAAATTCAAACATTTGGTTATATTGATCAATAAACCACAAATAGAATATCAAAAGTGTTGTAGTTCAATTGATTGACACCTATTCAAATTCCAAAATTTTTCAATTATTGAATAATATATATTTTTTCAAAAAAATTAAAGTTAATGGGAAAAATTAATGTAAAAAATATTTTATATATATATATATATATAAAAGATAAATAATTATTTTATGTTATTATATACTCTCTAGTTTTTTTTTTTTTTTTTGGGCAAAACTAGCTATAATTCATTAGATGGAGTGCATTGGGTTTCAAATTATATTCCAACAAATGATTTTATTGGCCAATAAAGTGTAAAAAATGTTATTTTTATTCAATAATTAATGCATTTATGTGTTTGAATATAATTAGAAAAATTAGAATTGTACTTAATATTTATTTAAGTAAATCTCGGTAATCACAAGTTTTATAAACCATCATTATGAGTCCTCACCCATCATAACTCATAATAATAATAATAATAATAATAATAATAAAATCATAGTTCATAATAAAATGAAAAAAAAAAATTATAGTTCATAATAAAATGAAGAAAAAAAAAATCATAACAAAATTAGTGCAACTCAAAACACAAAGATGGTGTGAAAATTCTTAAACTTTTTGAGTACATTATTAAGGGTCCGTTTGGATTGAACTTATTGTTGCTGAAACTGAAAACTGAAAACTGAAAATACTGTAGCAAAATAATTTTTAAATGTGTAAATAGTACCGTGGGATCTATTTTTAATATTTTTTAGTGCGTGAACAGTGCCAAACAGTGCATAAACAGTATTTTTTGTCTCTGTACAGTAAAATCATGTAATTTTATTGTTCACTTTCCGAAAAAAAAAAAAAGAAAAAAAAAAGGTGGAAAACGCAGCCTCCAGACGCAGACGTTGAAGCCAAACTGCACCTAAATGTCGATTTGAATACAATTTATTTTATTGAAAATTAAAATTAAAAATACTATAGTAAAATAATTTTTAAATATATATAAATAATAAATTTATTTTTAATATTTTTGTAATAAAATGGTCGGAGTAAACCGTAATAAACAGTATGTAAACAGTAAAACGCGTGAATATTTTACTACAGTATTGTCTCTAAAGGCTGAAACGCGTGGATAAAAAAAGAAATAATAATAATAATAATAATAAAAGAAAAGAAAAGAGAAAACGAGAAACGCCAGGAAACGCTGAACCCAAACACATACTCAGTCTCTTTCTCTTCAAACAAGAAGAAGAAGAAGAAGTTTCACTGTTAATCCACCGCAAAAATCTTTTCTCTTTCTTCAAGAGAAAAAAGAAAGGGACAAAACCGACAAACAATGCGACCGAATGTTACACAGAGACAGGTATTTTTGCTTTTGTCCCCACACTCGTACTCTTAAATTCTTTATTCTTTATTCTTATTTCTCTTTCATATTTTTTTTTTGGTTATTACTGTTTTTTAAAATATTAAATTTGTTGGGATTTATTTATTTATTTATATTTTGTGACTTTTGTTGTGAATTGTTAACTGGGTGAAGTGGGTTTTGCTTCTTTTATTTGTTTATTTATTAAAAAAATGTTGCAATTTTATGGTCTAATTGGGGTTTTGCTTCTTTGATTTATTTATTTATTAGGAAAATATTGCAATTTTATGGGCTATTGGGGTTTTGCTATTCTGGAAATTTATTTATATTTCAATGGCTGTATTTCTTTTACTTGGCTAAAAAGTTAAATGCATTTAGACTTGAATTTTGAATTTTTAAGCGATGGATTTGAAATGCTTTAATTCCAAGTCTATAAATATTGAAATATGTCTTATGGATTTAAAAGTTATTTCAAATTCAAGGGATTTAAACCTTGGTGGATTTGTCAAATCCAAATCCTTCATCCTTTTTTAAACTATCCAAACAAGGTATTTGAATTTTAATCACCCAAATCCAAATCCATGTGCCAAAGTCCTGCGATCCAAACAAAGCAATTGAATCTGGGTTTTGTTTACAGGAATACCCATTATTTATATGTAATAATATTTCTTTTACAGTGCAGAAAAAGAGAGGTGTTATCTATGCACACAAGAAACATTGCAAAAATATAATTATTTTTAATGATGCAAAAGTGTAATTATTTTCCCTTGAATTTTTACCTTAAAAAAAATTCTTTCTTCATTTATATATTTGCTTTTTTCTGTTTCAGCTCTCATCTTGACCGTTCTTTTTTTTTCTTTTTTCTTTTTTTCTTTTTTTGAGAAAAAATTATTTGGGTTTTCCTGTTTATATTTATTGCCCCCTTTTTTGGTTTATATATATGTATGGTTTGTGCATTTTGGATCAACTTTCTTTTAGCTCCTGGACACTCTCTCATCCACAACTTGTCCTGTGATTTACTACTTATGGTTTAATTCCTCTTTATTAGTAAATACAAATACAATGGCTAAATCAATAAAAATCTATAGTTTTTGTGTGTGTGTTTTTAATTTGAGTAAGGATAAAAGACTGTTAAAGTTCAAGTATTGCTACTGGAAACTTGCTCTGTTTTCCTCAAATTTTGGATTTGAAGTTTGTTGAGGAACTAAACTAAAATAATATAATTGAAGCAGTTTGACAATTTGGGTTTTGGGACTAAGGTTTGGTTGTTGTTTTTAAAAAAGGTTGTTAGAAAATGAGAACTTGAGGAGATTAAAGCAGTTCTACAAATTTTGATGAACTAACCTAATACTCTTTATTTTTTTAAAAAGAAAAAAGCAAATGAAAAAAAATAAAAAATCATTTGCAAATGCTTTGGCATTGAGCCCTTGTTTGACATAGTAATTACAAGATTGTTTACAAACTTTATAGAAAACTCCAGCTTGTTACTTGCTATGTAAGTAAATGAAAATTGCAACCTTTCTTTCTCCTCCTCTTCTTTTTAATATAATTTTTTAAATTTATTTTTGTGTATTGAGTTGGGGGATAAATAATGTTGGTGAGACCACCACATGATCACCAAAAGTTCACCATAAAACACCACCACCATCAAAGACACCACCTGAACTAATTAAGTTCAGTTTCCAATTAATGCCACGAAATGAAGAGGCAGATATTAATCCTTACCAATAAACTATGCAGACGACAATCTCTACCCTCCATGAAGAATCCCACACAAAATTTCAATACCACCCAGAAACAAGTATATCCCAATTTGTTCAATTTCAACTAAATTCTACAAAATTACACAACTTCAATGATTTTTTTTAGTAGTTTGCGGATTTATTGGCCTGCTTTAGTTATGTGGTGGGTTCTTGGTGGTGAAACAATGTCATGGAGGACTTATTGGGAAAGTATTGGTTATGGGTTGTTGATTGGGTAGAGTGGAACTTGGATTTCAACAATGTGGCAAATTAGGAGCCTATAATTTTAGTTTAGCCATTTGTGTGTATGTTGATGGAGTGAGTTGTTGTTGAGTAGGGAGCCGGCTTTTGAAGTTGTTGGTGTGACCACATTGCATGACAGAGGTTGGGATTTTGAGGGGTTAGTGTTTCGGCCAAGGTGATGGGTTGGGGGATAGAATTAATTGGGTAGTGGGTGAATCTCTATGGCTGACAATTTGGGTGGGAATTGGATGGTGAATTATAAGTATTTTACCTGTAATTAAGTCAAGAGCCTTGTTACTTAACATGCACCTCTAGTGTTTCCAATGGAGACGTATAGGGTTCAAATCTCTCCTCTCCTATTGTAATTATCGAATTATCCAAAAAAGTTAAAACAATTTGGTGATATAAATTGATCTTTTTTGAATTATCCCAAAAAAAATTGAGCTTGAATTTACCTTTCAATTTAAATTTGAGAATAATTTAACAGAGGAAATTCTAAATTGTTCTTGACTGGGTGTAGATATTCTGTTCACTCCATGTAATTAGTTTTTAAAATATTGTGATTCATTTTTTTTTTTTTTTTTTTGCTTTTGTAATCTATATTTCCTTTTAAACTAATTTGAGTACACAATGTTGTCAAAATTAATTAGTTTTTAAAATATTGTGATTCATTTTTTTTTTTTTTTTTTTGCTTTTGTAATCTATATTTCCTTTTAAACTAATTTGAGTACACAATGTTGTCAAAATTTAAAAATTGTATTGACTTTGGTAGGATCCCATGTGCTACTCACTTAATATAAGTATGAATCACCTAAATCATATGAGTGTAAAAAAGGGGATTGTCACACTTCGTGTGATTGGTCCCTTTATATATGAAAATTTATTATTTTATGTTGTTTGGAGGCATTCAATTCCAATGTATTTCCTTGGGGAACAACATTTAAGAAGAGTTCTTCATGTAAAGAAAATACATGGTGCTATGATTTCACCTATAGAGGAGATTGGTGGGAATAAAAAATGGAAAAGGGGGTAGGGAGTTGGTCCCTGCAGCTTGTTCATCATACTTGTGGGCTTGGTGTTTGGAAGACAATTAGAGCAAGATGGAACTGTTGGTGATGGTAGATTGATAAGATAGCGTCTCCCATGATACTTGGTGTGCCGATAGGAATCTAGCTTCTTTACCTCTTGATATCTATAGAGACATTCAAATTTCAGTTTGTATTGTCCTTATCCTATTGGATGTCATTGGATGCGAGCATACCCACTAGATGCTGAATTTCTCTGACTCATCATATTGGTAATTGTTTGTAAGGAACTTTGGGTATACATTCTGTGCACTCCATCTGTGTCCCATGATTTTTCTTGCTTCCTTTTTTGAAATTTTTATTACCTATCAAGAAACTTATGATATCAAAAAATTCTCATGCTCTAACAATTTGAATAGAAATGGTCCTGCTTCCGCAGTTTGTACATATCCATATGATAATGCCTTTTTTAGGATAGTGTAGGAGTGTGAATGTTAAAATATTGCAGATGATTGAATTTGTCACCAGCACTGTGCCTCCGTGCATATGCTGAGTGATTGCTGGCCAGACTAGAGCAAGTAAATTTTATCAATTAAATTCCAGAAGTTGACTAGAAAATCTTGATTGAACTTAATTAAATTTCGTTTATTCTGTCACTGATTGGTTCTTCTATTGGGAATTCAGTTGTGATACTTTTCCACCTTGCAGGTTGAATCTTGTGAGATATGTGGTAGTGATCAGTATAGAGAGAAGATAGTTCTATGCAATAATTGCTATACTCGTCAACACATGTATGATAATACTCTTAGCCCCCTAACACCTTTGTACGCCTGTGCAATTCATTTCACTTTTTTTTCTTTTTTTCTTTTTTTCCTGGATAGTGTCTTCTAATTATGAGTTTTATGAAAAATGAGATTAATAATGTTTATTTCCATAATTTTTGTTAAAATATAAATAAGAAAATAAAAAAAAAATGTAGGAGAGAATGCGGAAGCAAGAGAAAGAAATAGGAAACATTTGGTACACTAAATGGAAATTATGATAGGAATGGTAAGCTTTATTATTGCGAATGAAAGATGTTGTAATGGAATAACTAAAACTATTCATATGTTTGGTTTTAATATTCTAATAAAACTCTAGATTTGTATTAATGAAATATCTTACTTATTCACTTATATTCTCTAAAAATAATATTTTATAAATTTGAGGGAGAGATTATATCTTGATGATTTTATTTTTATATTTTTATGTACATATGGAAAGTTTGATTTTTTTGGAAATATATTAATCATAAAAGTTATTGCACTTACCAAAAAATAGTTATTAAAGTCCTTCTAGAGAGGAATAGCTATTCCTCAATTTAAGGAAGAGCTATTGAGCTATTCCTAAGGAAAAACTATTACTTATTATAAAGATGCAACCAAATAATCTTATAGTTATTGCAAGACCTATTACAACAAACCAAACATGCCCTTAATGTGGTTTGGCTTGATAGCTTATGTCCACAGCGGAAAGTTCTTAGTAGCTACAACTTGCCTAAAGGGTGCAACAATTAACACTAAGTAGGGTATATATAGGAGCTAACTCTAGACTAACCCTATTGACGCAAGACAACCAAAACAAAATGAAACTATAGGAAAATAAAGAAATATGACCTAGGAGTCAGTACTTAGGCTTAGCTTGGATTCAACACCAAGCAAGAAAACTATTAAGTGTTAGCACCTAGGGTGGAATTGGAGTCAACACTAGACCAAAGACACACCTAAAGGCCATTTTTTTTCATTTATCAAAATATCAACTAACTCAAAGGATTACAATAATTTTTTTATAAAGAATTGCTAAACCCTAGATCTATTTGGCGTAGGAAACCTGATGCAAGAGTATAACCAGAAATTGTCTCAATATCTTATTTTGGATTTTCATTGGATAATTTTAGATTTTAATGTTTTTATTTATTTAGTTTGAGTTATGATAATGATGAAATTTCATATCCTTAGATTACTTTGAGGGTGATTCTGACTAGATTTGAGGAAGTTTCAGGTTTAAGAATAAATTTGGGGCAGGTAGTCAAAAGCAAAAGGCGACCTTAAGGCGCCAAGGCCTTTTATCGCCCAAGGCAGGTGACAGAAAGGCACTAGCCTAAGTAAAGCAAGGCGCCAAATTCTTAATATATTTATTATACATATAGAACTTAAATCATATGTACCTAGTGTATTATAATATTATAATGAAGTTTTTTTCAATATGAAGCATCAAGAAATTAGGTCTATAAAATTATTTCAAAATAAGATTAGCATGGTTTAGGCTCTATTAGTTAATTCTAACAATACGTTTTACATCAAGCTTCTATATAAGAATAAGTTTTACAAAACAAATTTGTAAATTAATTTAACTAACAATAGGTTTTATAACATGCCTTTTGAAATTAATAATCTTAAATAGGTTTCACAACAAACTTCTATAAAAAAAAAAAAATTAAGTTTAAAAAAAAAAAAACAACAACTTGTGGCTCTCGCCTTAGCGCCTTTTTCATGGCTTAAGGCGGTCGCCTTGCTCACCTAGGCTCTAAAGGCAAGTGCCTCACTAAAGGCACCTCGCCTTAGAGCCTTCAAGGCGCCTTAGCGACGCCTCGCCTAGCTCGGGCGCCCGGCTCGCCTTTGACTACACTGAGTTGATACCAATTGGAGAGGTAAATAATATAGATGTGTTGGTGGAGTTGTTGGGTTGTAGGCATTCTTCTCTTCCTTTGAAATATTTGGGACTTCTTTTGTATCCTAAATTCAAGGAGTTGGGACTTCTTTTAGATGCTAAGTTCAAGGAGTTGTCAATTTGGAATCCTATATTAGAGAAGATGGAGTGAAGACTAGTAGGATGTAAGAGTTTTTATTTATCTAAAAGGGGTAAGGTAACTCTTATTAAAAATACCCTCTCCTCCTCACCTACTTATTTCCTTTCAATTCTTCCTATACCTAGGAAGATTGCTAATCGCATGGAGAAATTACAGAGAGATTTTCTTTAGTGGTATTAGTGGTGACTCTAAATTACACATGGTTAAATGGGCTAAGGTTTGTCAGTCAATACAGGTTAGGGGGCTAGGCATAAGACGATTGAGAAGTTTTAACTCTGCTCTATTGGGCAAGTGGTTGTGGAGGTGTGGTTTAGAGACAGATGCATTATGGCAAAATATGGGAATGTTTGGAGTGGTTGATGTACGAAAAAGGTGACAAGTGTGTATGGTGTTAGCCTCTGGAGGTTTATTAGAAGTGGCAGGTTGAACTTTTCTAAACTCCTACGGTATGATGTGGGTGATGGTACTAGAGTGAAATTTTGGAAGCATGTGTGATGTGGGGATTGTTCTCTTAAGAGACTTTTCCAGAACTTTACTGTCTTAGTGGAGTAAGGGACTCTTTAGTGAGGTTATGGGTTGGTCTGGTCGGAGGATTCATTGGAATTTTCATTTTCTTCGTCCACCCGAGGATTGGGAGGAAGAGTCTTTTGAGGTTTATGGACATTGTTTACTCTTCGAAAGTGCGGGGGTTGGCCCTAATAAATTTTGTTGGAAGCCAACAAGGAGTAGACATTTTGAGGTTAGCATTTTTTATCTTTCTTTCTACCCTCCTACTTTTTATTTCCCTTGGAGGTTGGTATGGCAATCGAAGGTTCCTCCAAGGGTGGCTTTCTTTTCATGATCAACTTCTTTTGGTAAGATTCTTACATCTGATAACATTCGCAATCTGATAACATTCGCAAAAGGCGCATTATTGTTCTTGATTGGTGTTACATGTGTAAGAGGTGTGAGGAATCAATGGATCATCTTCTGCTTTATTGCCCCCATAGCTTTTGAGATGTGGTCTTTGGTGTTGTGTTTGTTTGGACTTCATTGGGTTATTCCACAGAAGGTAATTGAGTTGTTTGAGTCTTGGCAAATTAATTTCGGGCAACATCGCAATATAAACTTTTGGAGACTTGTGCCGCATTGCTTGATGTGGTGTATTTGGAGTTAAAGAAATTCTAGATGCTTTAAGGGATGCAAAAGGTCCTTGCTAGAAATTAAGTCATTTTTCTTACACTCCTTGTTTGGAGTGTGGCTCTGTCGCATTGTTCTTGTTTTTCTTGATCATTGTAATTTTGGTTCTTGATTTTTGCCCCCATAGTACATCCCCAATGTACTCGGGTTGGCTATTTTTTTCTTAATAAAATTTTTTGTTACCTATCAAAAAAAAAAAAAAAAAAAAAGATTAGTTTAATATTTGATTAGTATTTGAGATTGTTTAGGATATCAATTAAATTCCAGAAGTTGACTAGAAAATCTTGATTGAACTTAATTAAATTTCGTTTATTCTGTCACTGATTGGTTCTTCTATTGGGAATTCAGTTGTGATACTTTTCCACCTTGCAGGTTGAATCTTGTGAGATATGTGGTAGTGATCAGTATAGAGAGAAGATAGTTCTATGCAATAATTGCTATACTCGTCAACACATGTATGATAATACTCTTAGCCCCCTAACACCTTTGTACGCCTGTGCAATTCATTTCACTTTTTTTTCTTTTTTTTTTTTCCATTTATTTCCTGGATAGTGTCTTCTAATTATGAGTTTTATGAAAAATGAGATTAATAATGTTTATTTCCATAATTTTTGTTAAAATATAAATAAGAAAATAAAAAAATAAAAAATGTAGGAGAGAATGCGGAAGCAAGAGAAAGAAATAGGAAACATTTGGTACACTAAATGGAAATTATGATAGGAATGGTAAGCTTTATTATTGCGAATGAAAGATGTTGTAATGGAATAACTAAAACTATTCATATGTTTGGTTTTAATATTCTAATAAAACTCTAGATTTGTATTAATGAAATATCTTACTTATTCACTTATATTTTCTAAAAATAATATTTTATAAATTTGTGGGAGAGATTATATCTTGATGATTTTATTTTTATATTTTTATGTACATATGGAAAGTTTGATTTTTTTGGAAATATATTAATCATAAAAGTTATTGCACTTACTAAAAAATAGTTATTAAAGTCCTTCTAGAGAGGAATAGCTATTCCTCAATTTAAGGAAGAGCTATTGAGCTATTCCTAAGGAAAAACTATTACTTATTATAAAGATGCAACCAAATAATCTTATAGTTATTGCAAGACCTATTACAACAAACCAAACATGCCCTTAATGTGGTTTGTCTTGATGGCTTATGTCTACAGCGGAAAGTTCTTAGTAGCTACAGCTTGCCTAAAGGGTGCAACAATTAACACTAAGTAGGGTATTTATAGGAGCTAACTCTAGACTAACCCTATTGACGCAAGACAACCAAAACAAAATGAAACTATAGGAAAATAAAGAAATATGACCTAGGAGTCAGTATTTAGGCTTGGCTTGGATTCAGCACCAAGCCAGAAAACTATTAAGTGTTAGCACCTAGGGTGGAATTGGAGTCAACACTAGACCAAAGACACACCTAAAGGCCATTTTTTTTCATTTATCAAAATATCAACTAACTCAAAGGATTACAATAGTTTTTTTTATAAAGAATTGCTAAACCCTAGATCTATTTGGCGTAGGAAACCTGATGCAAGAGTATAACCAGAAATTGTCTCAATATCTTATTTTGGATTTTCATTGGATAATTTTAGATTTTAATGTTTTTATTTATTTAGTTTGAGTTATGATGATGATGAAATTTCATATCCTTAGATTACTTTGAGGGTGATTCTGACTAGATTTGAGGAAGTTTCAGGTTTAAGAATAAATTTGGGGCAAGGTAGTCAAAAGCGAAAGGCGACCTTAAGGCGCCAAGGCCTTTTATCGCCCAAGGCGTGAGGTGACAGAAAGGCACTAGCCTGAGTAAATCAAGGCGCCAAATTCTTAATATATTTATTATACATATAGAACTTAAATCATATGTACCTAGTGTATTATAATATTATAATGAAGTTTTTTTCAATATGAAGCATGAAGAAATTAGGTCTATAAAATTATTTCAAAATAAGATTAGCATGGTTTAGGCTCTATTAGTTAATTCTAACAATACGTTTTACATCAAGCTTCTATATAAGAATAAGTTTTACAAAACAAATTTGTAAATTAATTTAACTAACAATAGGTTTTATAACATGCCTTTTGAAATTAATAATCTTAAATAGGTTTCACAACAAACTTCTATAAAAAAAAAAAAAAAAAATTTAAAAAAAAACAACAACTTGAGGCTCTCGCCTTAGCGCCTTTTTCATGGCTTAAGGCAGTCGCCTTGCTCACCTAGGCTCTAAAGGTAAGTGCCTCACTAAAGGCACCTTGCCTTAGAGCCTTTAAGGCGCCTTAGCGACGCCTCGCCTAGCTCGGGCGCCTAGGCGAGCGCTCGGCTCGCCTTTGACTACACTAAGTTGATACCAATTGGAGAAGTAAATAATATAGATGTGTTGGTGGAGTTGTTGGGTTGTAGGCATTCTTCCCTTCCTTTGAAATATTTGGGACTTCTTTTGGATCCTAAATTCAAGGAGTTGGGACTTCTTTTAGATGCTAAATTCAAGGAGTTGCCAATTTGGAATCCTATATTAGAGAAGATGGAGTGAAGACTAGTAGGATGTAAGAGTCTTTATTTATCTAAAGGGGGTAAGGTAACTCTTATTAAAAATACCCTCTCCTCCTCACCTACTTATTTCCTTTCAATTCTTCCTATACCTAGGAAGATTGCTAATCGCATGGAGAAATTACAGAGAGATTTTCTTTAGTGGTATTAGTGGTGACTCTAAATTACACATGGTAAAATGGGCTAAGGTTTGTCAGTCAATACAAGTTAGGGGGCTAGGCATAAGACGATTGAGAAGTTTTAACTCTGCTCTGTTGGGCAAGTGGTTGTGGAGGTATGGTTTAGAGACAGATGCATTATGGCGAAATATGGGAATGTTTGGAGTGGTTGATGTATGAAAAAGGTGACAAGTGTGTACGGTGTTAGCCTCTGGAGGTTTATTAGAAGTGGCTGGTTGAACTTCTCTAAACTCCTACGATATGATGTGGGTGATGGTACTAGAGTGAAATTTTGGAAGCATGTGTGATGTGGGGATTGTTCTCTTAAGAGACTTTTCCAGAACTTTACTGTCTTAGTGGAGCAAGGGACTCTTTAGTGAGGTTATGGGTTGGTCTGGTCGGAGGATTCATTGGAATTTTCATTTTCATCGTCCACCCTAGGATTGGGAGGAAGAGTCTTTTGAGGTTTATGGACATTGTTTACTCTTCGAAAGTGCGGGGGTTGGCCTTAATAAATTTTGTGGAAGCCAACAAGGAGTAGACATTTTGAGGTTAGCATTTTTTATCTTTCTTTCTACCCTCCTACTTTTTATTTCCCTTGGAGGTTGGTATGGCAATCGAAGGTTTCTCCAAGGGTGGCTTTCTTTTCATGATCAACTTCTTTTGGTAAGATTCTTACAACGGATAACATTCGCAAAAGGCGCATTACTGTTCTTGATTGGTGTTACATGTGTAAGAGGTGTGAGGAATTGGTGGATCATCTTCTGCTTTATTGCCCCCATAGCTTTTGAGATGTGGTCTTTGGTGTTGTGTTTGTTTGGACTTCATTGGGTTATTCCACAGAAGGTAATTGAGTTGTTTGAGTCTTGGCAAATTAATTTTGGGCAACATTGCAATATAAACTTTTGGAGACTTGTGCCGCATTGCTTGATGTGGTGTATTTGGAGTGAAAGAAATTCTAGATACTTTGAGGGATGCAAAAGGTCCTTGCTAGAAATTAAGTCCTTTTTCTTACACTCTCCTTGTTTGGAGTGTGACTCTGTTGCATTGTTCTTGTTTTTCTTGATCATTGTAATTTTGGTTCTTGATTTTTGCCCCTATAGTACATCCCCTATGTACTTGGGTTGGCTATTTTTTTCTTAATAAAATTTTTTGTTACCTATCAAAAAAAAAAGAAAAAAGATTAGTTTAATATTTGATTAGTATTTGATATTGTTTAGGATTATCTGATTAATATTTGAGATTGTTTAGGATTCGTAGTAGGAGAGTTTATCTTTATCATTATGATTCCTAGAAGCTGTATATAAAGCTTTGATTTCTTTGTATTGAGACGATTATTAATATTATATTGAGATTATTCATGCAAAGTTTGCATTAGGTTTGGTGGTGAATCCAAACAACCTTAGGTGGTGAAGCCTAAGGTCTACAATGGGATTAATTTTAGGTGGGAAGCCTAGGTTGTCCTACATCAAAACCCTAATTGCCTTATTACAAAAATAACCTTGCGTCCAAATTAAAATACTAATAGCCTGATAAACTAGTAGGACCTAAAACATATAAATACAATTGACTTGCAAACATAAAGGAAGCCTAGGTTGTCCTACATCAAAACCCTAATTGCCTTATTACAAAAATAACCTTACTTCCAAATTAAAATACTAATAGCCCAATAAACTACTAGGACCCAAAATATAAAAATACAATTGACTTGCAAATATAAATAATACTAATAAAAATCTTCTTTCATCTCCCGCATTAGCTATACTAACATGGACCTACAATATATTTTGGTCATGGCATCTATAACATACCCATAATATCTTTAACTTTTCTCTTTAAACTCAAGGGAGAAGTTTGATTATGGCTTGAGTTTGGAACATAAGCTTGTGAATATGCCTTGGAGATGACCATGAGTGACTGGATCAGATGTTGAATGGCCAAGCACAATGTGGAACACATCGTGCAAAACGTTGGCAATGTCATTGACTACTATGGCTAGAAGATGGCTAAACTGGTGGCCTAAGGAACATCGGAAGAGGACAAAATTGTGGTGAAGCATGTGTGTGCAAGTTTGAGGATTTTACATAGATTGAACCTAAAAGGAATAAGTGGTGGGCCAATTTGTGTAACTTGGGAGCCTTAATTGGGAAAACGGACCCCAAAGTTGGAATCTATGCAAAAACAGTGGGAAAGTGCCCTGCCCAGAGGAAAACAGTGGCCAATCTATGCCAGTCAATGCTAGTTAATGGCATCCAGAGGCAGAGGTATGACATGACATAGTGTTGACATGATGATGATGTGGACTAAGGCTGACGTATCTAGCTAAGTAGGTGACACATGGGATGCTCTTGGGCTGAAGTGGCTGATATGATATGTTGGGTGTTTGGCGTGTGCAGCGCATGAGTAGCTTCTGGTGTTGCATGTAATGGTGGCCAGAAGTTTGGGAGGCATGTGGCAGTGCATTCAAGAGGTCATTTGACATATCTCTCAAAAACATGTTGATTGGTATGCTTGGTGGCCGAAAAGGAAGATCTGAAGGCTGAGTTTTGAGGGAAACTACTTTGAAATATGCTGGGATGGTGGCCGATGAAGACTAATCCAAATGATGGTTGGCAGTGCTAAGCTCAGTAGTGATGGTTAGCGGTGACTAAGTTGAGCGATGGTTGGCTGTGGGCTTCTTAAACCCTAGTGAGGCCCCTAAAAAGAGGCTTTATTCCCAGATTAAAACAAATGAGAGAAAATGAAGTGATGTAGAATGTAGAGAGAGAGAGCGAAAGAGAGGAATTGATGTGGTTCGGCTTAACAGCCTATGTCCACTGTAGAAAACCTTAGCTGCTATATCTTGATATTCAGATTTGTGTAATATAATGAACCCTAAGTAGGGTATATATAGGAGCTGACTCTAGTCTAACTGTGTACTAACATGTGTCTACAATATACTTAGGCCACAACATCTTTAAAACACCCACAATATAACAACTTTTAAGTATGCATGATTACTCTTGTTCTATAAGCAAGGAGACTTAATTGAGGTGGTCTTCTCTTCCCATATAGGCCTGATATGCCGGTTCTTTCATGATACAATGGACCTCCAGCTCTTGAACAATGAGAATCTTTTTATCTTTTACTCTCAAAATTATAAGGCCACCTGGAAAGAATAGATTTGATCGTCAGGTTTATTCTCTCTCTTTTTTTTTTTTCTTTCCCCTTGCTAGTTTCTAAAAAAATGGTATTTCTGAGTTCTGTCTTGACTACGCCATAATTATGATGCCTTGACATTTTCTTTTTTAATACATTGCAAAGAATACTATTCCGGTTCTTTTCCTGAACATGCTGCCATTTTTCTCCATTTTTCAGTTATTGCATGCAGGTTTATCACTCAAAGGTTCCAAGGGATTGGGTTTGTGAATCGTGTCTGTCAGGAGACACAGTTTTGCCAGAAGCTGGTGTGAAGGAAGACAAAAAGAGAACTATGCATACAGAAGTTCCCAGTTCGGGGTGGCAGGCTAATTCTAAAAGGCAAAAGCCTATTCCAACTGGCAAAGTGAAGTACATGCCAACTGTCGAAGTCATTAAGCTATCTTCAGCCCCCCAAAAAGTCTCTCCTTTGCAAATGAAATTTGGCCCAAGATCTGGTCCTACATGTTTCACAGCATCGTCACAGAGTAATCCAGTTGGATTTAGAACTGCCACTCCAAAGTCATCAACTTTCAGGGTGCAAGCAAATCCTAGACTTGGACCTTCAGGACTTATGATGAAGCCTCCTAGGTTCGGCAGTGTGCAACTCAATTCAACAATCAATAAACAGGCACCTCAAGTATCAAAGACAGTAAAAGGTGATAACTCTTTTTCCTGGGTATTCAAGTTCTACCACAGTTATTGCAAGGTTAATTATTATATATTGTATATTATTTGAGAAAAGGTTTAGACTACATTAATGAGCTCTGGCATGATTACAAAAATTCCCTTATTAACATGCTAATATAAAAACAATATAAATTGACTCTTAACACCTCCCCTCAAGCTGGAACATACAAATCAAACATGTCTAGCTTGAAAGACAATGCTGAAACAAGTCTAGCTTGAAAGACAATGCTGAAACAAGTCATGAGCTAACAATTTTGTGAGGATATCACCCAATTGATCATCTGAACAAAGAAAGGGGGTGACAGTTTGTTTCTTCATCAATAAATTCCAAATGAAGTAACTGTCAATCTCAATATTTTGGTGTGAGAAAGTTAGAATTCCTGATGCGTGAAAGTTGCTCTTATAAAGAGTACTTTGTCTAGTCTTCACAACCTATCTCATGTCACTGTTCTCAGTTCTTTTGAATTTCAAATTCTTATAATGGTAGTTTTTTCTATATTCCAATTTGCTAATGATTAATAAATAACTTTTCTGAATTCCCCTAACCAACCACAGTCTATTTAACCACCACTTCCTTTACTTCTGCCACCTCCAATACAGCCGACACCACCACCAACTCAACCCCGTCAACCATTTTTTTTCTTCTGCCTCATTCATCTAACCCATTACCCATCCTCTTCCCACAACCACCACCTTTTTGTTGGCCAAACCAGCTTTAGTCCCTACATCCATCGCAAACCCCTTTCCCTATCCATTCTATGACCTGATACAACTAAACTTTCCCAGCCCAATATCATTAACCAGACTCAACATGTCCCTTATACCAACCAGAAAAGTTCCCAGCCTAATGCTTATTCAAAACAAAACCCTGAACCACCACAGCCCACTAAACCTCTACACATTCCAGAGAATGTGGTTGCTGGTGGGTATCAAGAATTTGGGAGAAGGTGGCTGCCAGTGGTGGAGGGTTGAGAGAGAACACTGGAATACAGAAGAATCAAGTATAGAAACATTTCAATGGGTGTGGGAAGTCAGGAAAGGATTTATGGAGAGAAGGGCAGTTTCCAAAACTTAATGTGAATTTTACTCAGAAGGAGAGATGTGTGCGATCTGATTTTACGAGGCAAAAGTCAAATTTACCCATTAATTTTAATGTTAAACGGACCCAAGTCCATTTTAACTTAAAAATATCGATAGGCACTGAAGGTGGATGCTGGGTTAGTTAGGCTGAAAACTCTAAAGCCCCATACATTATGGGTTGCTAAAAAATACCAATCTCGCTAGTGGGCTCATTAGAGATGAATAAGGAAGGATCTACTGCTGGGCTAAGGACAGGTGACTCCATGCAGTGAGGACAGGTGACTCAATGTAGGAGGAATGGTGGACTTGAGTTTGGCTAAGTACGGATGACCCAAAGCAAAATGCCCCTGAAATTGAGACATGGTAGCACTCAAAGCAGAGGAGGTGAAGGAGGAAGAGCCATCATGATCTAGATAGTACAGTCCATCATTTTCATGGCCTGAACAAATCATCTTCTTGGTCTTATGGTCCTGAAAGACAAGAAGTGGGATCATAGGTTATAGACCACTGTAACACCTTAGTCAAACAGAGAGCAATTCAAAAGGAAAATCAGAATTATAAAGATTAGATGGTAAAGATAATGACTTAGTAGGATGAAGTCATGAAGAACACTTTTTTTTTTTTTGATAAGTAAGAATGTTATATATACGAAAGGTTACTCTATGCATGAAGAACATAGAGCAAACCCAGAAAATACAAGAAGAAGAAAACAAAAAAAAAAACAAAAAAAAAAAACTAAACAACAGAAAGATTTACAAAAGAGAAAGAGAGCTAAGAAAAGAGGGGAGAGAATCACTAGTTGTGATTCTCCAAGCCCGAGACCAATCAAAAAGCGTCCCACTAAAAGAGGCAATCATCTGAACACTTGAACTATCCAAATCCTCAAAAGTCCTCCGATTTCGTTCCTTCCAAATACACGATAGGATGCACAACGGAACTAAGTTCCAAATTTGAGATGAATGCTTCCCCAACCAATTCCACCAGCGAAAAAGCAAATCTGGGATCAATCTAGGCATAACCCATGACAAACCAAAAGTTATTAAGACAAGCTCCACAACCAATAAGCCAAGCCGAGAAGAACCATCAACTAAAATGATATTAGTGTTTAACAAGAGTCAAATTAGAAAAAGAGGACAATATGACCGATGGCGATGAATTGGCCATACATGCAACTTTTTTTGAATCTATTAATGTAGCAATGGAAGAAGAGGGAAGTACAATGCATAATTGTTGAATGAACTTGCTAAGTTGAGTAGTGACTGCATCATGAGAACTAGAACTAGGAGTTGCATGCCCAAATGGAGTAGAAGCAAGCTGTGGTTGGGTTATACCATCAATGATCTGATGCACATAATTTGACTTGCCATATTTCACCCAACAATAACGCTTAGTATGATTAGCACCACCACAATGATCGCACTTCCTATCACCACATCCAGTATAATGACTGCAACCACGAAAGCCCAGGCCTCCACTACCACCACAATACCACAGCCTCCATTGCTTGTAAAGCAGAAGAGTCTAAATGGAGTGACAATGGAGTTCTATCCCAAGGAGGAGATCAAGAATTCAGAATAAGCATTAGCAGTTGTAGGTTAGATCTTACTAGCAAGGATTTGATCTTTGAACCCACATTGATCAAAGTTGAAACCAGATAACAAAGAACCAATCATAAATTGCTAACAATGTTGTGTTTATTTCTCTCTAAATCAGTAGTAGCCAGCACTATAGTAATTGATGCCATAAATTATTAGGATCACTATAACTCTCAAACAACAATGACAATGATTTCATAAGTATCCCATAACAATAGAATCCTCACTCATCCTATCGTCATAAGTAGGATCTTTCTTATTGCGAGGGTTATCCACCAACTATTTCAACATTTGATTCCCCCACAGAATGATTTCAAGTGTGCCCAAGCCAGGTAATTTATACCATTCAACTTTTTAGAAGTAATTTAATTAAGTAGGGATGTTTCTCTCAACCATGACAACTGATTTTTCTTCAGGCATTATATCTTGGTATAAAAGGATGTGGCATAAAATGCTTAGTCTTATGTACTGGTCTAATTTGAATTAAGTTGGAAAGTTGATCATATGAATCTGGTCACTTATTTTGAGTATCAATTAATCATAATTTAAACTGTGAGGTATGAATAGTGATGTTCAGAGTGATGTGAATTGGGACTGGGTGAATATATATATATATATATTTATATATTTATATATAATTTTTTTTTAAAAGGCAAATTACCATGCAAACCTAAGTAGAAGTCTTTTAAGCACCTTTGCCAACAGGCTATGCCAAAAAATTGGTGGTACAAGCTACTCTTATATGATTATATACAAGTTTAATGCTCTTGCCTAATTTTTCTGTGCTATTAAATGTGTTTTTGTCTTTGGGTGCAATTGAACGATGGAATGATCTCTATGTCAGGAAATGAAGCTCTTCTAGATTGCAAAAAGGAGCTTGTTATTGAGAAAGTGGATGCCCTGATTCGTGACACAAAGATACAGAAGAATGAGAAAGTGGATGCCCTGGTTCCTGATAAAAAGATACAGAAGAACACAGTCATGTCAGGAAATGAAGCTCTTCTAGCTTCCAAAATGGGGCGTGTTATTGAGAAAGTGGATGCCCTGATTCCTGACAAAAAGATACAGAAGAACATGGTCATGTCAGGAAATGAAGCTCTTCTAGCTTCCAAAATGGGGCGTGTTATTGAGAAAGTGGATGCCCTGATTCCTGACACAAAGATACAAAAGAACATGGTCATGTCAGGAAATGAAGCTCTTCTAGCTTCCAAAAAGGAGCTTCTTATTGAGAAAGTGGATGCTCCATTTTCTTACTCTAAGATACCAAAGAATGAGAAAGTGGATGCCCTGATTCCTGACACAGAGATACAGAAGAACACGAGGCAATCCACATGGAGGCCTATACCAAAAGGTTAGGGATGCCCTGATTCCATTCCATGTAATTACTTTTTAAAAATTAATCACAAAGGTTTTGGGGGGGCCTAACAATATTATCATACATGTGTTGTTGACAATGACAAGTATAGCAATTAGTGCCTATAGCTATCTTTTTTCTGATACAGAAGAACACAAGGCAGTCCACATGGAAGGTTTAAAATGACGTGACACCAAAAGGTTTGGGACTAAAATGACATATTTGAAACATTAGGGACCATCTTAACACATAGGCAAATGTTAGAATCAAATTGGTAATTAGCCCAAAAGAAAAATAGAAGTGAGGTAGGGGACTTATTTATTATAGATTTATATAAGCTACTACAACTTTTCAATTAGAACAAAGCTGCTTCAATCTTATTGGGGTGTGCTTATTAAATTCAGGAATTCTAGACGTTAAAATACACATGTGCCATATGGATATAATATCATTTTGTGAACCAAAATATAAAATTGATATGCTTACATTTTGAAATAAAATAAAGTAAGTCATAATATCAATTTGTGTTACGGTTGGGAGTGTATTTGGCAGTATAACTATTTAGTAACCTGGTTGCTTTATCTAATTGCTGTTCCTGTATTTGTGTAGGTGGTAAATTCCAAGCTTTCTTTAAACGTGAGAACTCTGATGCTGAAGAAAGTGAATTGCTGAATAGTCTACTTAAATTCAAGCTATACCGTGATTATCTCCCTGCTCTACATGCAACCTGGAGGTGGGTAGCCAGTCTCTTCATGGTTTGCCTGGAACCTATTCTTTCATGATGTTTGGAGTCATTCATTCATTAAAAGAATGGACGGAAATAAAACGTTTCTGTCAATTTGTTGAATAGATTGTTTCATAGGATTCGTAAGGCATATATTTCCTATATTCTGTCCATTAGATTGTTTCTTAATATGTGCAGGGCTTATACCTTATGATATTATAGCATTCTAGAGTTTTCAAGAAGTTTTCATTGCCTCATTCTTTGGGGGAGGCATTCGTGTTACTGCTACCTGGAAGTAGATCTTCATGGTTTTGCATAGAACCTCTTATCTCATGATGTTTGGAGTCATTCATGAATTAATGGAAGTAAAAATTTTCCGTCATTTTGTTGAACAGATTGTTTCATTGGATTCATAGAGCAGATATTTCCTGTATTTTGTCTATTAGATTGTTTCTTATTATGTTCAGGGCATATATACATGCGAGATTATAGCATTCTACATTTTCACAAAGTTTTCATTGCCTTCTTTCTTCAGGGGAAGCATTCTTGTTGCTGCCAAACCTGGTGACATTTATCGTGGGCTGCTGGCTCAAACTGGTGACATTTATCGTGGGTTACGGGCTCAACCTCCACGGACTGTTAGTGGCAGGGCATATGAGTTATCACTAAGATTGCCTCTAACCCTTCGAGTTATGCTGCTTCCGCGATCCCAAATTTGGGCAGATCTTTTCCAGAATGATTATCCTGATCTGAATGACATTGCACTATATTTTTCTCCTGATGATAAAATTGAGAGGTTCGTTTTGACATCTGATTTTTATGAGACAATCTCTGCCTCTGCTTCTTTTTATATATTTATCTTTAAGGGCATCTGTCGGTTATACTTGTAGATCCAAAGAGAGCATTTCCTGCCTGTCTGAGCTGATGGAGGACGAAAATGTAATTTTGAGAATCCGCATTGAGGGTGTGGATTTGTTGATATTTACATCAAAACAGCTGCATGTGGACTCACAGAGTGAGTTATCTGGCTTTTTATCTGACTCAAATATGTTATTTACTTTTTATATTGCATGAGTGTTTTTCCACCCTTATAATAGAAATTAATGGTCTAGAAATATGGCTCTTGTAAAGTTAGTGTAACTTGAACCCCATCTCGTCTCTTGTAAAGTTACACAATTAGATATTTAGTTTTCTAAGATCATTTTTCTTCCATTAAGTGGCACTTTCTTTTTATGATTTATAGTTTTTACTATTTGGAAATTTTTGGATTTTAATATATAGTATTGAAAATTGGAGGGGGAAAAAAAACAAAAACAAAAAAACTAGGACTCTAGTTGTTCCTCTAAATGATATTAAATAATGCGGGCCTAGGAATTAGTGAAAATTATATAAGGGTGCCACTGTAAGTTTGAAATTTCAATATTGAAATGATTTCCAATATTTTATTAAAAATTTAAAATATATATATATATATTCATCTATAAGCATTGTAAATATTTGTGTTTACATGATTTTTCATTGTGATGACATCAAGTTGTGTTTATAGATGCTATTGCACGGCTCGAAGCAGGATACGTCTTATGGGGAATCTTTCTTCCTGTAAGAGATAATCAGACTCAGGTATAAAATATGGTACTAATTACATTGAAGCTGGTTTTTCACTACTTAATTTTGTATTATTCATTTATTTGTGCTTCCTATAGGAACCAGCTCGTGTTGAATCATCCATTAGAGTGGCATCTACAAGCGTCATCGATAAATACCGTCATTTCCTTGGGGACATTAAAGCTGGCTCTGAACCTTTTTCATTACGAACTAAAACTAGTCCCAACTGTATATACACTAAGTCAAAGTTAAGAGAGTAGTGGCTCATTTGCATAATCATAGTCTATGTACAGTTCTTTTTTTTTAGGAAACATTTGTACAGTTCTTAAATGATCAGATCAGTGTAGCACATATTGTTTTGTCATAAAAAACTTTATTAGTCTACAAACTGAAATGGCAATTTTTTAACATCACATTATTTTTCTTAGCCTTAGTATAATGTGTTACTTTTGTAACCCCCTTTCTTGCTCTTGTGGTGCCTTTGATTAGCGATTGGCTATGCCTCCACAATGTCTAGTACACAATTTATAAGTTTTGAGAGTATAATGGTTATTTTGGAGGTTTCAATGTTACTTTGGCCATGTGGAACATTTCAATGGTGTTTTTGTCATTTTACAGGCTTTAGGGTTATTTTTGTCATTTCAAAGTTTGGCGATATTTTGGGTACATTTTGATCATTTTAGAGGTTCTAAGGGTTATTTTGGACATTTCAGACATATTTTGTTCATTTTAAAGGTTTTAGAGATATTATAATCATGTTAGAGTTTGGGAGGTATTTTGGTTATTTTGAGAGTATTGTAGTCATTTTAGATGTTTCAAGATTATTCTAGTAATTTTGGTCATTTTTTAGTTTTTATGGGATACTTTGGTCATTTTTTAATTCCCATAATTATTTAGGACTCTTCTTCTTCTTCTTTTTTTTTGGGGGGGGGGGGGGGGGTAGTTTTTTTTTTTTTTTTTTGGGAGGGGGTTCATTTTGGAGCTTTCAAGGGTGGTTGTTTTAGATGTTCGAGGTATTTTGGTCAGTTTGAAGGGAATTTGGTCATTTTAGAATTCTAGGGATATTTTGGTCTCACAGAATGTTTTTAGGGTCAATAATTTTGGGGGTATTTTAGTCATATGTGAAGTTTCAAAAGCATTTTCTGTGTGTTTGGAGTTTGGGGGGATTTGGATCATCACTTTTGAAGTTTTAAGGATATTTTGGTTAATTTAGAGATTTCTACTATTTGTAATTATGTATATAATAATGACAAAACTATATTATTGGTTCTTGAAGTTTACCTTGTGAGCGCATTTGGTCCCTTAAGTTTCAAGTGAGCACTATTGATCCCTAAAGTTTAAAAAATGAGTGACAGTAGTCCTTTGGCTAACGGAAAAGTGACGTGGCATTTATAATTTTACTGTAGACACTTATAAATTGATGTGGCAACTTAAGTGTCCTATACCATATCAACTATTTAATTATAAAGTTGCAATGTAATCTTTAATTGGATTTTATTTATTCTTACGCTAAAAAAAAGAAAAAGAAAAAAAGAAAGATAGGATTGGCTTGAGCCCCTCACTCTCTCCTCCCCTATTTACTTTCTTTGCTTCATCGGTTTCCAGTTTTCTAATCAAGTGGCCGGACCACCTCAAAGCCAACAATAATTTACTGGAAACCCTCTTAACAAAAATCCAGATATGAGTTGAAGAGAACTGCCTTTGAGGATACAAAGTCTTTTACGTAACTCTCTTTCTAATCTAAATTGATTGGCCACAAATCCTCTCTTGTTAACGAGAGTAGTCTAGTGTCAAGAGCAAGAAACCAACAAATATTTTGAGAACAACAAAAGTGATAGGCAACAAAGATTCCCACAGTGACTACCATTGGTTAATGGCAGAGAAAGAAAAAGGGCCAATTTTTTTTTCAAATTTTTTTTTTTAAGGAAAATAAAACTTGAATATAATACTTCAAACATTTGAAGATTTATAATGAAACAAATTTAAACATTTTTTCATGCTATTTATGAATCCTTTGGAAACAAATCTAGATTTATAATGAAGCAAATTTAAACATATTTTCATGCTATTTATGAATCCTTTGGAAACAAATCTAAACAAAGAAACATAAAGATCTTTAGGAGATAAGCAGTCAATGGACATTCATGGAGAATGGCGAAGGACAGAGCTTGTGTTGGTTGCTGCAGTGGAGCAACGAAGGCCACTTGGAGGAGTCGCTACGGCAGTGGAAGAGCGGCAGTTGCAGCCACAATGGTTGGAAGAATGGCAGGAAGATGAAGTGCTTGGGTCATAGGAAGATATTAGAGAGTCTAAGATTTTTTTAGCAAAATAAAAAAAGATAATGACTTATATGCCATTCATTAGTTTGTAAAAGCACTTGTAATAAATTGTAAAAGATGTACCAGTTGTAAATAATTTTGTAATTTTTTATTAAAAATGTCACATCATTAAAAAAAAATGACAACTCAGTATTCCATTAACTACGTAAGCAATATTTCTAATTGAAGTTAACCAAAAGACTAATACCACTTATTTTTAAAACTTAAGGGACTAATAGCGCTCACAAGATAAACTTTAGAAACAAATAGTATAGTTTCGCCTATAATAATAGTTGTGTGTGTGTGTATATATATGTTTGAGTAATGGATATTGAATCTAGGCCTGTCCACGAGTCGGTCCAGGTCGGGTTTGTGCCCAACCCGGAACTGACCCGACCTGATCGAGTCTCCCAAACCTGGACTCACCTCCGACGGAAGCAATTCGAGTGGTTAGATGTCAGCGGTTCGCCAGTCGGTTTTGGACTGTGTAAATAGTCACCGAATTTTGCAGAAATCGTTGCCGGAGTTCACCGAAATCTTTGGTTTTTGCTAGATCTGACCAGATCTCGAAGAGATCTCGGTAGATCTCAACGAGATCAGGCCAATCTCAATGTAAAATCGACATAGAACAGGTTTTTCGGTCGGGTCGGTTGAAAATCGGGTTTTCATGCTTAAACCCATCAACCGACCTGCCGGTCTTGAGTTTTCTGGGCAGAGACCCACTGTCGACCATCGCCGGCGTTGGTTCAGTCGGTTTTCCGGCCGGGTTGGTCGGGTTCCGGGTCTGCTTAGACACGGGATTAACTTAGTAACTAACCAAAAAAAAAAAAAAAAAAAAAAACATTATTATTGAGTAGTTATTTAAATGAGTAATAAGTGGTTTAATGGACAATCATCCTTGCTGCCCATTTGTCACCTCAAGTAATATGTCAAGCACGTTACTTGTAGTTTATTCATGATGAAGTTGATTTTAGCAAGGCATTACAATGTGAATATTACGCATTTACACCCTTGCTGGCTGCTGCAAATGACTAACGTAGTGTTTGGAACATCAACTGGAATGCATTTTCGCAAATTTCTTGGCACAAAATGCATTATGGGAAAAAAAAAATACTGTTTGGTTGAACATTTGAGAATTTATAAGTCATTTTGTCTAGAATACATTTTTCAAATTCTATTTTCTATAGCAGAATTTCAAATGCTAAATTAAAATAAAATAAAATAAAAATAATAAGTTTTTTTTTTTTTTTTTTCTTTTTTTTATGTGAACAATTCTTATTCTTTGTTCCTTTCCTTGTTGTTTCTCTTCTCATAGTGGGTGAGAAAAAAAATCCAAAATCACGAAAAATTCCATACCACTGTCAAACCAAAACCAAAACCAAAACCCAAAAAAATAAAAAAATATAAAATATAAAATAAAGAGATAGAGAGAGAGAATCAAAAGCAAATCAGTATCATCAAAATTACAAAAAAATTTCCAACCCACAATGAGAATCAGTATTTATAGTGAAAAATAGCCAATAAATAAATAAGCACAAAATTTTCTAAAATGCATACAAGTCTTCAAAAAAAAAATCCCTCGTGGCTAAACCTAATACTCATGATATTAATAGAATGAGACATGACGCAAGTAAGACCCCATTTGTTTGTGGTGATTTTGAGAGAGATGGAATAGAGGGAGAAAAAATTATATTTTTTTGTGTGTTTAGTTAGAGGAGAAAATGGGGAAGAAAACTGGATTTTATTAAAAAATAACTATAAAACCCAAACTATATTATTAGTTAGGAAATGTTTGAAACAAATTTTATTTCTAACAAATCGAGTCCAGAGGACTTGGTTTTGCTCTGAGAAAATCGAGTGTGAGACACTCAATTTCCAAGTGAGTGAAATCGAGTTTAAGACACTTGATTTCCAAGTGCAAATTCATTGGTCAAAATTGAGTGCAGAGAGCTCGAATTGTTAGAAACCAAATATATTTGAAACGTTGCCTGACTAATATATAGATTGGGTTTTAAAGTTATTTTTTAATAAAATCCAAGAAAACTAGTGAAACCTAGGAATTTTCTCCTTGGGCTACCAAAATGCAATCTCCCTAAAATAGGAAGAAAACTAGAGAGAAAATGCAAGGGAGAAAAAGTCCTACTGTTTTGGACAACATTGTCCCCCTGTGCAACGGGCTTTTTTTTCTTTTGGTTTTATCGGTTTCTTTCGCTTTTGTCTTCTTCTTGAATTACTTCTCAATTGTTCTTATTCGTTTTCTTTTTAACATCTTTTTCCATCTGTTTTGGGTTTTTTTTTTTTTTTTTTTTCATCTATTTTTCCCACTCATTTGTTTTGTGTTATTGTACGTTATAATTTTTTATAATGAAGTTATTATCCATACACATTTTTTTAATAAAAATAATAATATGTTACTCTTTGTTTATCTAATAAGGGAATAGAGTAAATTTATACATTCTACATTTTCTATCTTCTCATTTTTATTCTTAAGAAAATAAAAGAGTTTTTTATTCCTCTACTTTTCCAAACCCCAACCAAAAATTATAAGAGAAAACTAAAATCTCTTTTATCCTCCTACTTTTGCCAAATGTGAAATTAAAAGTGAAAAAAAAAAACATGAAAACAATGAGGGAAAGATTAGGGTGTGTGTGTGTGTGTGTGTGTGTGTGTGTGTGAGAAACAAAACTTTCAGGCCCCACCATTGTCTCCCCCCTCTCCCCTCCCAGCCAAATACACCAATTATCCATTTTCTCTCCCCCATTTTCTATCCACCCGATTTTCACCCCAACCAACACATATCCCAGAGAGAGAGAGAGAGAGAGAGAGAGAGAGAGAGAGAGAGAGAGAGAGAGAGAGAGAGACTCTCTCTCTCTCTCTCTCTCTCTCTCTCTCTCTCTCTCTCTCTCTCTCTGAGAGAGAGAGAGAATTATGGAAAATTAAAATTGTTAATATAGTATATTGAATATTTTTTTTATGTACAAAACTATCTTGTTAAAAATAAATCAATGTCACTTTTTTTAATTGGAAATTGTCGAAATTATTTATATTAGACATAAATTCAAGGCATAAGGTAAGGAGTTTGAAATTTTCATTGGCAATATTTATTTTGTTGCTATTATTTTTGCTATTAATGGTGACTGTATTTTTATTTTTATTTTGTTATTGTATTTAAATAGATATTAATTATTGAAATCTTTATTTTTTGGAATTTTAAGCAGTGAATAAAATTCTAATATTTAAAAAAAAAAAATCCCATTAACTTTCTGTTATTATAATCATCCTAATAAAAAATAGTTAAAAGTTCCAAAAATGAATTTTACACTTTGTGTTATACGAAACACAATTCCATTCAAAATAATTACTTTTTAGTAAAAGGTTTTTTTTTTTTTGAGTAAATACTTTTCAGTAAAAATTGAAGCATCAAACTAAATGCAAATTTTCAATAAAAATATATTATGCCATAATACATTCTGCTAGAAAGTAAAATGCATTCTAGTACAAAAGCATTATCCCAGCAGTCGTTCCAAACACAAAACCAAATGCCTCAAATCTTTTTTTTCTTTTTCTTTTATTGCTGAAACCAAATGCCTCAAATCGTTTGTTTGTGATATCCAACAAATTATATGTATAGATGTCAACTTGTAAACTCACAAATATGGTACTGATTCAAAGCATATGACAGTAGAGTGCATCATTTTGAACTTGGCGTTAAATGATACTAAACTCTCTTGGGTTTAGGAAAAAATAATATTATTTTATTTAAAACAAAGTTTGGCTAGTTTAACTATTCATGATTAGTGTTATTTTTTTAAAAGGCAAAATTTAGTTACAGAACTGGTTGTAACCTAACATTACTCAATAAAATAAATATTACTGCATATTTTGAAAATTTAACTGTTAAATTGCATGTTCTTTATACTCTTAATATACATGTCAAATTTTATGTCAATCGGATATTATTTACTATATGATTTATAAGCTTTATATATTACACATAATTTTAAACTAATAAAATTTGCAATTTAAAAAATTTATTGATGACATAGCTATTAATCTTTAATTTTTTAAAAATTTTGCAAGCATGAAAAAAATAAGAAGAAGATATAACCTAATAGTGGATTTGTCAAAATGCACCTCAAATAAAAATATATTGAGTAAGATTGTAACTTTAGCTTACAATCAATTTTGTAAATGTGGGTTCCAATTAGTTCAACTTGTAAAGTCTCTGATAGTTATATAAGAAATCTAGAGTTCAATCTCCGCCTACACCAAAAATTGATTGTTGTCTTGATCTGATGATAAAAAACTATCATCAGAAGTGGATGCCATAAGTTGAAACTCTCTTAAAAAGAAAAAATTAACTAAACCTCTTTGCAGGCCTTCAATAGGTGCTTCCTTTCTATTTTTCTTCTTGCAAAATTTTTTTTTTTTTTTTGAGAGATTTCTTCTCGCAATTAAATGCTTTATTTTATATTTTATTTGATTGTAGCGTAAATAGAATGAATGTTACTAAGATTCTCCTATGGTCACTTTTTGTTAGATTATTCACTGTTCTAAACTGTTGTAGGTTTGGCACACGTGACGTGACATGACACCTACCAAAGTGAGAAACTAGAGCAAATGGAGGGTAAAATCGAGAAATATGGCTAAGAAACAAGGGACAATCCAGGCACATCACATTTAAAACTGAAAATGTAACGGTAACTTTTCCAAAACATCCTGTTGTTCTTTGTTCCCCATCTTTGCTTTAAACACAAGTCCCAAACGGTCCAAATTCCACAAAAGAAACAGAAAGCAAAATACCCGAAAGCAAAAAGATCACAACAGTTTATGTAGAGATTATCTTATAGAAGATTCAAAACAAGATCTCTCTCAGACATGGCTATGTCCAAAGTAGAAGAAGAAGAAGAAGAGACAGAGAGGCTTGTTATTATGGGCACTACGAAAGTGGTGTATTACTTGCAACCATTGATGTCAAAAGAGCTTCTCTGCAAATTCCCTGACAAGTTATCAGCTTTCGACTTCGACTACACGCAGAGCTCAATATGGTCCCCTTTGGTCCCTCGGGCTTACAGTGCAATGGACTTGGATTCTGATTTTGAAGATTTGGATTTCATGACAACACCCACAAATCGAAAGCTCTCATTTGGTGGTGGTGCTATGGTGTTAAGCAACAAAACCAAGCTGAAGAAAGTTACTTCCAACATCAAGAAGAAGCTCAACATCAATCTTAATCTTAATGTTTTGAAGATTATGCACATGCAAAAGCACAAAACCAAGCCATCTGAGTTCTCCCCAACTCCTCTAAAGCCCACTTTTACTTGTTTCCCACACACCACAAAGGTATTTCTATTCCTATTTCTTTCTAGAGAATTTCTTTATTTCTATATTTTTTAATCTAGAAAAATTTTTAGGAAAACTTTGGCTCTATTGTTACGGTTCAGATCAGAGCTTAAAAAAAGCAAAAAAGAACCTGGGTAAATTACAGCAGCACCTTACTATCGCCATTGTTAAGAAAACCCCAAACCAAAAAGCAAAAGAAGGATCAGTTGATACAAATCAAAGAAGGATCAATAGCAGTATAAGAATAACTTGATCTTTAATAATCTTTCTCAAAAAAATAGAATCCTTTTACAAGATCCCTCCAAATAGAAAAAGAAAAAAGTAAAAAATTTCTCTTACACAGCCGTAGTGTCCACACCGTAATAGCTCAAAAGTTTGCCTCCACAAGTCTTTTGCAGCCTCCAGTCGAGAACTGGTGATCAAATCTCTCCAAACCAGTGAGCAATGGTGCTAGGATCTCTCTCTCTCTCTCTCTCTCTCTCTCTCTCTCACTGTTCTGTTTTTTTTTTTTTTTTTTACTCTCAATTTGTTTGTCTATGTCTATCTATTTGGTAAGTGGATTCACACTTTCTAGCTTAGGAAATGAGGCCTGCCAGCGCTTTATGTACCACACACCATCAAAGACCACACAAAAAATCAGATTTTTATTAATATTTGTTCTATTTAATTTTTAGTTTTGTTGATATGTGTGTAACACGGCTGACGGCAGTTTTTGACTTCATTTTAATATTTTAGTAATATTTTATGTTAGATTTAAATTTGATACCGGTGGTTTATTATTTGTTTACTTCAATAGTAGTTTTGAGGGAATAATTATGATTATTCTCTCAAATTGATGGAATAATCAACTATGTTTATTTGAGGGACTAATTATTGGTTTATATTACAGCAGTCACGTGATGCATATTTGTATAAAATGTACAATATTGTATATATTTGTATAAAAATATATAATATTATATATTTATTTAGTTTATAATGTAAATTTTATATGAATATTACAATGTAAACTAATAATTTTCTTTTTGATAATTAGTAAATCAACTATGATATTGTTATATATATTTTTTATTATGTTTGCTTAGGATTTCAAATTTTTTATTTACCTTATGAAAGTTATGATATAAAAAATACATTTAAAAAATAGAATTCTATATTTATTTGGACTATTTTGGTTATTTTTTCAATTTTATTTGGATTATAATTATAAAATTAATTATGACGTTATCACGGTGAATTTCATTCGATATCGGTCTGACCTTAAAAATCTTTAACCTTTTTTTTATGATTCTTTAAACGGTTCGGTTTCAAACCATCCTATTGAGTGCAATTTATTTTGGTTCATCACCTGATTAAAAGAAATAAAAACAAAAAAGCATTTTTCTTATAATATTTTACATTGTTCATTACAGGCTTGGACTAAGGCTTTGAAAGCTGCCTCTAAACATTTCAAGAAAAAGAAGAAGAAAGATCCCACGGCCCATGTGAAGCTCTCTAACAATTTGAGAAATGGGAATATTTCAAGATGATTATTCAATTGGAAATTTCCCTCTGTTTTTCTTTTTGGTCAATTCATTCAAATCTGTATTACCCTTGCAGTAGCAGGTACACCGTACAATTACTACCATGTTATTCAAAAAGTGTAAAACTTTTATTAATTCTTGTAATGCATAATATTTCAAGGCCTTTTTATTCCAATTATGAAATCAGTTGCTCAAGTTTATCTTTTAATGGTGGAGGATAGGATGGCAGTTTGGCACCAATATACGTGACAATGTCATATATGCCTTTCGCCGTGTAAATTGTTGAAGCAATTTAATTTTACTTGAGTTTTACTGGGTATAGAAGAAATTAAAATAGTAACGGCTAGTTGGGGGGTTGGGGTTGCGTGGGATGAAAGTCTTCCTCTGAGTCGGTGATAACAAAACAGAGAAGTGAGAGTCGGAGAGTGATGTAGTAAATTTTTATATATATATATATATCCCACTTTGACAAGAAATAACTAAACGCAAAAATACTTTCTCTTGAAGATTTCAGTACGCAAAAAATACTCTCTCTTGAAGATTTCAGTAGTCATTCTCGTGTGGCTATGGGTTTAGATGCTAACCCTCGTATGGGTTTGAAGAAGACTCTCTCTTCTGCTTCTGGTTATCCTTCAAAGCAGCAAGATGATGGTAATAAGAAGGAAGCGATCTCAACGTTGTCTTCTGCTGCCAGCAATAGTGCCGAGAATAGTGAAAAGAAAGAGAGGATTGTGGTCAAGATTAATTTGGTTGCATGGAGACAAAGGAAAGCGCAAAAGGAGGGGGAGGAGAAGAGGAAGTCATTGGAGTTGAAACTTTGAAGCATCAAAAAGAACGCTACAACTTGGATACCAACAAGTTCAAAAAGCCAAAAGAAAGATTCAATTAGTGGATTTGAGAGACATCCCTAAGCCTGAGCCAGAGATTAATCTTTCCAAGAAATCCAAGTGCCATTACCGTCATTGATGATCTACACGTTGATGATGATTCTTTTTTGTACATTTTAGCCTTTTAGATTTAATATGAATTTTGAATTCTTTGTACTTAGTTCATGAAGCAATCAAGATGATAATTTTACAATTTTATTTTGTTACGTTTGAATGTATATCATTTGTTAGTGGGGTTATATTGGATTTAAGTAAGTGAACTCTATCCGACTCAGAGTTGGAGTGAACAAAACAGAGAGATTTTTAAGTCAGTTCGTATTTATTTCTCAGACGTGAGGGACCCCTTTTTATTCTTATATTTTTTATCAATAAGAATATTAATTTTATTGATTTTAATTATAATTCAATTACTACTAGTCGAAGTCTCTGACAACTAGTTGATAACCAGAGCGAGAGAGAGTCGAAAAAACAAAGTGTAGGGTCGAGAGAGAGATTACTATGGAAATAGGTTTTATTTGAGTTTGAGAGAGAGGAACAGAGGATTGATTGAACAAACAGAGTTAGTGTTGGCGGGAATGGGTATGATGGATTTTAAATTTGTTGGGTTGGGTTTTTCCTTGACTAGATTCCAATGGGGATGATGGGTTCTAATCTCTAATCCAATGGGTTAAATAGGTCCATAGTCCATAATATATGAATACAAGATGGGCTTGATTGAATGAATTTTAAGGTTGGATGGACTGGGGATAACAAGCCCATGAAAAAGATGAAATGTATGTGTAATGTTTTGTGGGATTTGTTTGTCAAGTCAGTGTCAGAATTTTGGGGGGGGGGGGGGGGGGGGGGATATATATATATATATATATATATCCCACTTTGGCAAGAAAAAACTAAACGCAAAAATACTTTCTCTTGAAGATTTCAGTACGCAAAAATACTCTCTCTTGAAGATTTTAGTAGTCATGGCCATGGCAATGCTTTTGGGTTTAGACGCAAGAACTCATGTGGCTATGGGTTTAGATGCTAACCCTCGTATGGGTTTGAAGAAGACTCTCTCTTCTGCTTTTGGTTATCCTTCAAAGCAGCAAGATGATGGTAACAAGAAGGAAGCGATCTCAACGTTGTCTTCTGCTGCCAGTAATAATAGTGCCGAGAATAGTGAAAAGAAAGAGAGGATTGTGGTCAAGATTAATTTGGCTGCATGGAGGCAAAGGAAAGCGTAAAAGGAGGAGGAGGAGAAGAGGAAGTCATTGGAGTTGAAACTTGAAGCATCAAAAAGAAAGCTACAACTTGGATACCAACAAGTTCAAAAAGCCAAAAGAAAGATTCAATTAGTGGATTTGAGAGACATCCCTAAGCCTGAGCCAGAGATTAATCTTTCCAAGAAATCCAAGTGCCATTACCGTCATTGATGATCTTCACGTTGATGATGATTCTTTTTTGTACATTTTAGCCTTTTAGATTTAATATGAATTTTGAATTCTTTGTACTTAGTTCACGAAGCAATCAAGATGATAATTTTACAATTTTATTTTGTTACGTTTGAATGTATATCATTTGTTAGTGGGGTTATATTGGATTTAAGTAAGTGAACTCTATCCGACTCTGAGTTGGAGTGAACAAAACAGAGAGATTTTTAAGTCAGTTCGTATTTATTTCTCAGACGTGAGGGACCCCTTTTTATTCTTATATTTTTTTATCAATAAGAATATTAATTTTATTGATTTTAATTATAATTCAATTACTACTAGTCGAAGTCTCTGACTACTAGTTGATAACCAGAGCGAGAGAGAGTCGAAAAAACAAAGTGTAGGGTCGAGAGAGAGATTACTATGGAAATAGGTTTTATTTGAGTTTGAGAGAGAGGAACAGAGGATTGATTGAACAAACAGAGTTAGTGTTGGCGGGAATGGGTATGATGGATTTTAAATTTGTTGGGTTGGGTTTTTCCTTCACTAGATTCCAATGGGGATGATGGGTTCTAATCTCTAATCCAATGGGTTAAATAGGTCCATAGTTCATAATATATGAATACAAGATGGGCTTGATTGAATGAATTTTAAGGTTGGATGGGTTGGGGATGACAAGCCCATGAAAAGATGAAATGTATGTGTAATGTTTTGTGGGATTTGTTTGTCAAGTCAGTGTCAGAATTTTGGGGGGGCGGGTGGATTTGGTTGATAATTGTTTGTTTGGGGTAATAGAGTTTTAGAGTAGAGTATGCCAATGGTGGTTTCAAATGTCAAAGCCTGTCACTAGTTGATGAGAGAGAGAGAGAGAGAGAGAGAGAGATATTCCAATGGAAATGGGTATTATTTGAGTTTGAGTTTGAGAGGACCAGTTAGTGTTGGCGGGAATTAGCAAGATGATGTTATATAACCTGACTCATGACTGAATAGTTAGTGGGATTTGTTTGTCAAGTCAGTATCCCCTCTCTCTCTTTTAAACCTGACCCATGACTGAACTCCTTTAAAGACCAGAACTTCATAGTAAGTTCCCTTTTTTTTTTTTTGGCTTCTGTGTATGTGTATATAAATATTTGTGTTCATCACATCGCAGCTTCATTTGTGAGTTTGGCATTATATTATCAACATTGCATTCTGCATGAATGCCATATATTTGTAGTTGCACTTGTTTTTTTCTTACTTTTAAGCCAATGTGTCAACTGTGGTCTATAATTGGGAGTGGATTTTGATAATTGGAATTGGTTTCTTATCAGGGTTTTGAGTGATTGTTAGAGTTCGAGTTGGGCATTTGATGTTTATATGATAAATGTATGTACTTGGAAAATACCAATTGCTATTGGTAAAGAATTAAATGGTAATTGGGGTAAAAACATGTTCTATTGATTAATTGGCTTCAATTTTAATCAAATAAAAATGATACAAATAAAGTGTTTCTCTCCATTATAAAGGAATTAAGGTTCTCTTCTCTATGTGCGCATTGTTCTCTAATCATAAATTTGGAATTTTTTGAGTGGTGAAATGGGCGGCTTACTGCAATGTGGGGGTGGCACCGGGTATGTGTCATGGTTGTGGAACAATGTGGTGGTGGTTTGAGGTTCCATTTGTGATGTTGGGTTTTGCAGTGATGTGGATTTGGCTACCACTGGTGGAGGTTCAGCTGTGGGGTGATGTAATGGTTTTCTTGATCATGTTTCAGTGATGAGTTGGTAAGGTAGTAGTAGTGAGTTTGTGTATGAGTAATTAGTCAATGGTATGGTTCTTTTCTTGGTGACCATGTATAGGTGGGTAAGGGTAGGGGACTGTGTGGTGGACTTGGTGGTAGAAGTGGTCAAGTTGAGAAGGTTGAGTGGTAACTGTAGGCAAGTTAAATTGAAGTTTGGGACGAGTAATCCAACTCGTTGGAGTGATTAGGTTGAGTTGGTGGTGAGTGTGGTAATGGGTGAGTTGGCTTTGGTGAATTTGGGTGGGTTGAAGTGAGTTGGTGAACTGAGTTGAGGGTGGATGAGTTGCTGGCTGTGTTTATTTGAGAGATAGTTAGGCTGGCTGTGGCTGTTTGTTGTTGTATAATGGAGATGGTTTTTGGTGTGATCTGAGACAAGGTGGGGCTGGGAATGGGTAAAAGGGTTATGAGAGCTGAGGGTGATGTGATTGCCTCAATAGACTATTATGTTTGTGATGAAAGCAGTTATAGGTTATGTGATAATTCCTTAATTGAGATCATGTAGAGACCAGATAACCAATATGTAATGCTGAAATCGGTGTACTAATATCATGAGTAAGTGCTAAAGACCACATGCTGAACTTAATATAATTCCATAATTGAGATCATGTAGAGACCACATAACCGATATGGAGTACTTAAAATCACTAATATCACAAAAAAGTGTTAAGAGACCACATGCTAAACTTATCTACCATGTTGGCATGTTAAATGCTCTAAGCCTTGCATTTTCTCATTTCATTTTTTTTATCCTCTATATTTAAAATCCTAGATTAATTTTTGTACCATTTCAATTAGGATGCTATTAACTCTTTTTGTTTTTTCAGTTTTAACTTTTAAGTTGCAAGAATTTTTGGAAACTCTTTCTATGGAGATTTTTGTTAAACTAATAAATTAGTTAGTTTGAGTGGGAGCTCCGAGATTCGAAGTCTTGTCTTTGTGAAAAATATTAGAAAATGAGTAAAATGGCTTGGCCTTGTCACATGCATTGTAGACTATTTTGAAATTGTAAAAATATCACTCCCCATTTGAATTTTATTCAATTGTTTGTTTGGTTATTGGGACAAGTGCAAACAACAAAGGGGCTCTCTTTTTAAATTATTTTTATAGATAATAAGTTTTAGTTGAAAGAAATCCTTTCCCTCAATAATGGAATGAACAGTAAGATTGGGTTCAAGACACGTGGAGTGTGTGTGTAACTTATCAATTAAAAAAAAAACTACAATGGGTTTTTTATTTTGAACTAGGAAGCATAGACACTATTACGGGAATAAATACAACATGGTGACATAAGCAATTTTTGAAAAATTATAATATTACACAATAAGTACGACACGGCTACAACACCCCAATGAAGTGTCTATACTTCCTAGTAGTTTCGAACTTGGTGTAGAACCACATATCATCATTACTACCAGATTTGTCCATTTTCCATCTAGAAATAGTGTCTTGCATATGCTAGCTTGGTAGGTCGTAGGGCATGGAATGATGAATCTATCTTTTGCTAGTGTGTGGTTTGGAAGCAAGTTTCATTGGATAAATGTTATTATAGTATGGTTATAGTTGTTAAGATTATGTGTCTAATGTCATAATAAACAAGCATTTGAACTTTAAATTATGTGTCTAATGTCAATACACAGATTAAAGACTCACACTTTAATCCTCAGGAAAAAAAAAAAAAAAAAAAGACTCACTTTAATCTGTAAGTGTTTTTAGGCCAAGAGCTGATCTTTGAAAACACTAGCTTTGAGAGTGTCGTGTTGGTGCTTTTAGGATGTGAAATTATAAAAAAATAAATAAATAAAATAGGTGATAATATATATAGGACGATAATACTAATATTTAATCTAGGATGATGATTATAATAATAATAGTATAGATAAATTAAAACCAAATGTTTTTTAAAGAATGCATCTGTAATAACTAATAATACACAAACACACAACTTGTATTTTTTTCGATAAACTGTCATGACAAGTACTTGATGTGAATTGTCAATATTTTTTAATGTATTGTCATTATTGTTTTCTTTATGTGATTTCTCTTAATAACATTAGATTTTTTTTTCCTTTAATTACTAGTGTTGTCTGTGGTGACATAACTCTGCCTGTGTCATTGCTTAGTATCATATATTTTGTTCACAATTAGTCCCAAGCTCAAGGGCGGAATTAGGATTTTATGAATTGGGGTGGGGGAGAGTTGAACTAATTTAATTGAGTCAAACAAGAAATATGAAGAGTTTGGGGAGCTAACTATATTTCTTTTGTAAAGTTTAGGTAAATTTTGGAGTAAAAGTCTAATATTTGAGAAGTTTGGGGGGCCAACTATATATATTTTGAAATTTTTTTTCAAAAAATTAGGGGTAATTTTATTATATTTGGGGGGGGCCATGGCCCCCGACTTCTCCAATTAGTTCCACCCCCGCCCAAGCCTTATTAAAAAGAGGAAGGTTGCAGTAATTTGATGGCCAGCGTAAAATTTATGCACTCTATTATAAATGGATCCATAACAGATAATTGTTGGGGTATTGGCGGACCTTATCTAATACATTGAGGAGCCATAGCTGACCCCAAAATTTCGGGACTAAGCTTTGTTGTTGTTTTTGTTGATGTAGTTGTTGTGACATATTGATTGGGTGGGTGGTACAGGATTTACCAGTTATGGATTTAGCTCCTGTAGTTGCAGCATATTAACTAGACATAATACAAATCGCTCCACAGATATGTGGAGGGTCAAATTGTGATTTTGCTTTCCAATAGCAATTAATTATTGAGGATAATTACTCTCGTAAAAAAGGATGATGCTGATAAAAATAATAATAACAAATGTATTGGTAAATTATCATGACAAGTGCTTGGTGTCAGTTCTCAATATTATTTAATGCATTTTCATTTATCAGCTATGGATTCAGGACCTACAGATTGTAGTGTGTTAACTAGACAGGATACACATCACTCCACAGGTGTGGAGAGGCAACATATGATTTTACTTTCTAGTAGCAATAATAATCAAGGATAATAATTCTCGAACCAAAAATTCCCAATACTAATTTGAATAAGAATGGTGCAGTAATAAATATATAGTAATCATAATAGTAGTAACAATGATAATTTGTAATGGTTGTATAGAAATGTGCCATGCTGCTGAATCTCAAGCCAATGCAATTGCAGGACCCCTCATCTTATTGAAACTATGGGCACAAGATAGATTTCCACATATAGCTCCACATCAATTATTTAGACATCACATTGATGTGGGTGTTGATGCTGCTGGACGCCTGGACAGCCACACCTTCCAGGTCTGTTGGGCATTAGGTATAGCTTTAATTTCAATTTTCTATATCATCTGTTTTAGCATTCTTGATAATTGCTCATAAACATGCATTGTTTATAGGTGACAAGATTCTGTAAAGAAGGAACCCACAAACTTGATACACAGACCCCAGATCAGGTTAGTATACTTGTGTATCATATAATTATAGCAGTTTTGTTTTGAAATTGTGATATTGATATGGCGTTCCATATATACATAGGTGGTCTGGCAGCCATATTCAGACAATGTCATTGCAGGGCTGCCTAAGTATTGTTTAGCTGGACAAGACATGGTGTCTCCTTTGATATGCTTTCACATGGTGGAGCTTCATCAACTGGATCTAGTATTGTGCCAGTTTGGTCTTCAGTAGGGTATATTTGCTGCTTGTGATACTTGTGTTGACTTGCATGAGATTAATTTGGAACGTATGTCACTTGTCTGATCAGAAAGAGATACAGGTAATAGCCCAAGATGCACTCCAAGCATTGTGTGACCATCATGAATTCTTGAAACCAAGGGTAGAACCTGGTCCAGAGGCAGTAGAGTTAGTCGATGCCATCCACGTCTACATCGGCAAAACCATTCAAACATAAGTCACAATAACCTGAGTAAATGTTTGTTATAATTGTTTGTCTTAGAGTAAATGGAGTAAGCTATGCTCCATACAGAGTCTTATAAGTTATAACCAGTTCTGGTTCTTTGCTCTTTATCTCAGAATTAGTGTTACTTTGGATTTAGTGGCCAAACTGATGTGACTATGTTTGCTTGGAAACTAATCCTAGAACATTCCTGTTGGAATCTGCTCTCTTACAAATTACTGACCCTTGTTAAGTCGAAGTGAAGTTCATTCTTCATAGACATGTTTTAAGCTTGAATTCTCACTATTTTGCAGTTGGTTGATATTGGTATGGGATAGTGCTCACCTTTCAAGATGCTTTACCTTATAGTCCATGATATTATTTATTATTATTATTATTATATCGAGATGAATAAGTAGCATATTGGTTAGCATTGAATTTGATTGTAGACACTAGAGAGATTCTTTATGATTATTGGTAGGCATATCACATATTCATCAAAATTGCACTTGACCTTGACCTTGAAGTTTTTTATTTTTTTGATGGGAATGAAATCGTTGCTATATGCAACTACCATGAACATGAAGTATAATTCTAATTTGACTAATCCTTTTAAATATATAATATAGCTATATAAACCATTACGGAAAACCATAATTAGACGTGACACATTTCAAGGAGGTATAACTATGGCATGTCGTAGCAGCAAAAATCACAAGCATTTGCAAAACTACAAGTCTTCTGTCATTTTAAAAAACAGAGGCAATCTGGCCAATATCGTTTGCAAAAAACCACAAGCCTTCTGTCATTTTAAAAAACAAGGAAAATCTGGCCAATAAATCGCTGCACGTTTTTAATCTTGTTATTTAATTAGTTATTTTATAATTTTTGTTTCAACAAATACTATAATACAACAAATTTCACAATTTTTCTCTATAAAAAAGTTTCATAATTTTTTTTCACAATATGTTAAGGTGGCAGATAGTGATGATTGCAACATCACTTTCACTTGGTTTATCATTGGATAATTCTAGGAACACCAAATTTCACAATTTACTGACTTATGCACTTGTAAGTAATGGAAACTTTCTGCCCATCATTCATTATAGTGACCCACTACATTTGTTGACCACTTGCAATCGCACAAATTTGTAAATTGTGAAATTGAGTATGAGAATGAGTGTGTATTAACTACCATCATTAACACTACTTTTATCATACAATAATCACAACTTGACACCTCAGCTGTATATCTTTTTGGTTTATTATTTAGTAATCATTCTTTTTTCCTTTTGGTGTAATACTGAGAAGGTGGATATACTGTGTGCTATTACATGTTAAATTGGTCAAGCATTATGTTGAAATAATGGCTGTGTCATTTTTTTATTATCAAAACAATAATTACAAGGAAACTGAGATTTTAGTCTTCAATTGGAAACAAAAGCAAGGCGCCAATTTTTTTTATAAGACAAGGCGCCAAACTTTGCTTGGTAGCTAGGTAGGATAGGGATTATACATTAAATTTAAATCAAATCTCTTCACCTATCTCCTTAAAAGTGTGTGTGTATATATATATATGATTTGGAATAAAATTAATTTGTAATGATAAGATAATGTGAATATGTTATCTGTCAAAGTAAAATGAAATGGGGCCTTCGTAAATTGGCTACATAATAATGTCAATTCACCAGTGTACTTTGTGCATTCTTATCTACCATCCCGAAATTGCAAATATTTGTTTCCTTAAGTGCTTTGTGAGGCATGCCATTGGTTCAAATTTGTCTACTTCTTGATGTATAAATACTAAATATCCCTCTAGAGTCTAGACTGAATATAGCAGTCTCACAATATTTAATCCAGGCGGATAAGATATTATTGAAGAAAATTTTAAAAACAGATTTGATTTTGAAAATGTTAATTAAAATAAGTAATGAAATAGACAACAAATTAAACACAAATTTAATTGTCGCGCATAATTATAAACTCATTTATTTTTTAGTCCCAGTATCCAAATAAACAAAAATAAATCAAAATATATATATTCATCAACAGAATAATTTAAAGGAGTAATTCAAATATATATATAAGAAATTTAAATAGATAGTTTGATTAAGAATATAAGGAGAACATAAATCTATGTACAACAAGATTAAAAGATGAACAATATAGTTGAAGATTTTCAAGAGAATTTCTTTATACGTGCTTCAAGTTCTTTTGCATATAAGAATTTCTATAAACAAAAAATATTTATTTACTTTTGCTAATAATAAAAAACATTTATTTAATTGGCTTTCCATATTATCCTTACATTCGAACTATTATGCCTAATTTGCAAACTTCCATATATTTTGAATGCACTATTAAAGTATGTCTAATTTGCAAACTTCCCATATTATTTTGAATGCACAATATACAGAGTTCAATGGTGAATTGACATTACTATGTTTATTCAATTGTGCAATTTACATAATATGTTCTCTACACTTGTCTAAAGTAAGATCACTCTAGTTCCACAAGAAATATCTAATTCAAGCCTGGCTAGCTATTCTTCCTCTCACATCAGACATAACATTGAATAAACATACATTCACAAATCACAACTAATGAACTAACAAGCAGATACAAACTAAAGCACCAAACTCTCTTACACAAACTGAACCACAACAATCTAAGCAAACATCAAATTGTAACTCAGACACAACTAATGAACAGAAGAACATACTTGACTATTATATTAGAATAACACTCTATTTAAAAGGAAATTACAAAAGCACTTGGTATATATCCAACCTCAAATTTTCCAACTTGAGGATAAAAATGCCACATTCAAACGAAAAGTTTGAAGGCAGAACACAAAAAACTGTACCAACCGAGTGTAAGTATACATGCTAAGTGGAAAAATAAGATGAAACAAAACAGTAACTAAAAAACTGTACCAACTAAGTCTATCTATGATATCGCCTGCCTTGAGTTCATTCTTTTTTGCCACGGTTAGCCACCCAGAGATGAAGATGTAGGAGATGCTATTACCCAACTTCAACTTCTTCAATATGATGGTTGAATCTGGATGTGGGTGTGGGGTTGATCCTCTGCCTTTTGGGTTTGTATATGGGAGACTCTTCTTTAGATAGCACTGATTCAGAGTCATAAGGAATGGCAATGGGTGAAGCAGAAGGGCTTCCCAAATGGGGGGGTTTCTTTGGTGGAATGATTTTGAGTCGTGGGACGGTCTTGGGTGCCGCAGAAGCCTCTGTTTCTGGTTCTTCTTGTAGTAGAGTAGCTTTCTCTGGATCTGCAGTGGCAATGGACGAAGCAGAAGAGCTTCCCATATCTCTGGGTTTCTTTGGTGGAATGATCTTGACTCGTGGGATGATCTTGCGCGCAGCAGAATCCTCTGGTTTTGGTTCTTCTTGTAATAGCGAAACTCTCTCTGGATCTGCAGTGGCAGTGGCTTGAGAAAATCGCTTCCTTTTGATGTTCAAGTTTGGAAATTGGGAACTGGAATGATGTTTAGAAGAACCAAGATTCGATCTTTTTTGGTGGACGCTCCAAGTGGGTCTGAAACGATATTGGAGCTTCTTCTCTTCCAAAGGAGTGTCATCGTTTTCTGTGACCAGTGGCAGTGGCAAAGGAGTTTGATCTGATGTCTTGGGGAGGCAGTGAAATAGAATGAGTTTCATCAAAACCCTCTGACTGAGCAAGTCCATTGCCTCTTTTCCATTCTCAGGCATGAAATCTTTGAGCAGTGCATCCAATGACCCAACATCACAAAGTAATCTCTTAAGAGATGAATGAGAATAGGAACGAGTCTCCATCATTCTTAGATCAAATAATTCTCTTCTCTGTGAGTTTCAGAGATTAAAAAAAAACCACAATAAAGAAAGTAGAACCAAAAACAGAGACTAGAGAAAGAGAGCGAGAGAGGAACTCCAAATGAAATTAAATTCAATTCTTGTAGTGGGGTTAAGCCGAGAGAGAGAGAGAGAGAGAGAGAGAGAGAGAGAGAGAAGGGTAGGGGGGGCGCCATGGCCCCCAACTTCTCCAATTAGTTCCACCCCTGCCCGAGCCTTATTAAAAAGAGGAAGGTTGCAGTAATTTGATGGCCAGCGTAAAATTTATGCACTCTATTATAAATGGATCCATAACAGATAATTGTTGGGGTGTTGGCGGACCTTATCTAATACATTGAGGAGCCATAGCTGACCCCAAAATTTCGGGACTAAGCTTTGTTGTTGTTTTTGTTGATGTAGTTGTTGTGACATATTGATTGGGTGGGTGGTACAGGATTTACCAGTTATGGATTTAGCTCCTGTAGATTGCAGCATATTAACTAGACATAATACAAATCGCTCCACAGATATGTGGAGGGTCAAATTGTGATTTTGCTTTCCAATAGCAATTAATTATTGAGGATAATTACTCTCGTAAAAAAGGATGATGCTGATAAAAATAATAATAACAAATGTATTGGTAAATTATCATGACAAGTGCTTGGTGTCAGTTCTCAATATTATTTAATGCATTTTCATTTTAAGTACTGTTTTGTTTATGTGATTTTTTATAATGATATTTGTCTGTTTATTATAAGTTAAAAGTGTTGTGAGATATAGATCGAGTGGGTGGCGCAGGATTTATCAGCTATGGATTCAGGACCTACAGATTGTAGTGTGTTAACTAGACAGTATACAAATCACTCCACAGGTGTGGAGAGGCAACATATGATTTTACTTTCTAGTAGCAATAATAATCAAGGATAATAATTCTCGTACCAAAAATTCCCAATACTAATTTGAATAAGAATGGTGCAGTAATAAATATATAGTAATCATAATAGTAGTAACAATGATAATTTGTAATGGTTGCATAGAAATGTGCCATGCTGCTGAATCTCCAGCCAATGCAATTGTAGGACCCCTCATCTTATTGAAACTATGGGCACAAGATAGATTTCCACATATAGCTCCACATCAATTATTTAGACATCACATTGATGTGGGTGTTGATGCTGCTGGACGCCTGGACAGCCACACCTTCCAGGTCTGTTGGGCATTAGGTATAGCTTTAATTTCAATTTTCTATATTATCTGTTTTAGCATTCTTGATAATTGCTCATAAACATGCATTGTTTATAGGTGACAAGATTCAGTAAAGAAGGAACCCACAAACTTGATACACAGACCCCAGATCAGGTTAGTATACTTGTGTATCATAATTATAGCAGTTTTGTTTTGAAATTGTGATATTGATATGGCGTTCCATATATACATAGGTGGTCTGGCAGCCATATTCAGACAATGTCATTGCAGGGCTGCCTAAGTATTGTTTAGCTGGGCAAGACATGGTGTCTCCTTTGATATGCTTTCACATGGTGGAGCTTCATCAACTGGATCTAGTATTGTGCCAGTTTGGTCTTCAGTAGGGTATATTTGCTGCTTGTGATACTTGGGTTGACTTGCATGAGATTAATTTGGAACGATGTCACTTGTCTGATCAGAAAGAGATACAGGTAATAGCCCAATATGCACTCCAAGCATTGTGTGACCATCATGAATTCTTGAAACCAAGGGTAGAACCTGGTCCAGAGGCAGTAGAGTTAGTCGATGCCATCCACGTCTACATCGGCAAAACCATTCAAACATAAGTCACAATAACCTGAGTAAATGTTTGTTATAATTGTTTGTCTTAGAGTAAATGGAGTAAGCTATGCTCCATACAGAGTCTTATAAGTTATAACCATTATTGAAGAAAATTTTAAAAACGGATTTGATTTTGAAAATGTTAATTAAAATAAGTAATGAAATAGACAACAAATTAAACACAAATTTAATTGTCACGCATAATTATAAACTCATTTATTTTTTAGTCCCAGTATCCAAATAAACAAAAATAAATCAAAATATATATATTCATCAACAGAATAATTTAAAGGAGTAATTCAAATATATATATATAAGAAATTTAAATATATAGTTTGATTAAGAATATAAAGAGAACATAAATCTATGTACAACAAGATTAAAAGATGAACAATATAGTTGAAGATTTTCAAGAGAATTTCTTTATACGTGCTTCAAGTTCTTTTGCATATAAGAATTTCTATAAACAAAAAATATTTATTTACTTTTGCTAATAATAAAAAACATTTATTTAATTGGCTTTCCATATTATCCTTACATTCGAACTATTATGCCTAATTTGCAAACTTCCATATATTTTGAATGCACTATTAAAGTATGTCTAATTTGCAAACTCCCCATATTATTTTGAATGCACAATATACAGAGTTCAATGGTGAATTGACATTACTATGTTTATTCAATTGTGCAATTTACATAATATGTTCTCTACACTTGTCTAAAGTAAGATCACTCTAGTTCCACAAGAAATATCTAATTCAAGCCTGGCTAGCTACTTTTCCTCTCACATCAGAAATAACATTGAATAAACATACATTCACAACTAATGAACTAACAAGCAGATACAAACTAAAACACCATACTCTCTTACACAAACTGAACCACAACAATCTAGCAAGCATCAAATTGTAACTCAGACACAACGAATGAACAGAAGAACATACTTGACTATTATATTAGAATAACACTCTATTTAAAAGGAAATTACAAAAGCACTTGATATATATCCAACCTCAAATTTTCCAACTTGAGGATAAAAATGCCACATTCAAACGAAAAGTTTGAAGGCAGAACACAAAAAAACTGTACCAACCGAATCTATGTATACATGCTAAGTGGAAAAATAAGATGAAACAAAACAGTAACTAAAAAGCTGTACCAACTAAGTCTATGTATGATATCGCCTGCCTTGAGTTCATTCTTTTTTGCCACGGTTAGTCACCCAGAGATGAAGATGTAGGAAATGCTATTACCCAACTTCAACTTCTTCAATATGATGGTTGAATCAGGATGTGGGTGTGGGGTTGATCCTCTGCCTTTTGGGTTTGTATATGGGAGACACTTCTTTAGATAGCACTGATGCAGAGTCATAAGGAATGGCAATGGGTGAAGCAGAAGAGCTTCCCAAATGGGGGGGTTTCTTTGGTGGAATGATTTTGAGTCGTGGGACGGTCTTGGGTGCCGCAGAAGCCTCTGGTTCTGGTTCTTCTTGTAGTAGAGAAGCTTTCTCTGGATCTGCAGTGGCAATGGACGAAGCAGAAGAGCTTCCCATATCTCTGGGTTTCTTTGGTGGAATGATCTTGACTCGTGGGATGATCTTGCGCGCAGCAGAATCCTCTGGTTTTGGTTCTTCTTGTAATAGAGAAACTCTCTCTGGATCTGCAGTGGCAGTGGCTTGAGAAAACCGCTTCCTTTTGATGTTCAAGTTTGGAAATTGGGAACTGGAATGATGTTTAGAAGAACCAAGATTCGATCTTTTTTGGTGGACGCTCCAAGTGGGTCTGAAACGATATTGGAGCTTCTTCTCTTCTAAAGGAGTGTCATCGTTTTCTGTGACCAGTGGCAGTGGCAAAGGAGTTTGATCTGATGTCTTGGGGAGGCAGTGAAATAGAATGAGTTTCATCAAAACCCTCTGACTGAGCAAGTCAATTGCCTCTTTTCCATTCTCAGGCATGAAATCTTTGAGCAGTGCATCCAATGACCCAACATCACAAAGTAATCTCTTAGGAGATGAATGAGAATAGGAACGAGTCTCCATCATTCTTAGATCAAATAATTCTCTTCTCTGTGAGTTTCAGAGATTAAAAAAAAACCACAATAAAGAAAGTAGAACCAAAAACAGAGACTAGAGAAAGAGAGTGAGAGAGGAACTCCAAATGAAATTAAATTCAATTCTTGTAGTGGGGTTAAGCCGAGAGAGAGAGAGAGAGAGAAGGGTTTGATGCTGTAGAGGAGAGTGGAAAGTAAATAAAGAAATAGAAATAGTAACGGCTAGTTGGGGGGTTGGGGTGAAAGTCTATTCTCAGAGTCGGTGACAACAAAACAGAGTCTCCGTGTGTGAGTCGGAGAGTGAGGGATTTATTATAATTCAAAAACCCAAACTTAGGGTTGTGTTGGGTTTCTCCGACTCTGAGTCGGAGTGAACAAAACAGAGCATCTGGGTTTATTATCATTCAAATCCCAAACCCTTATAACGGCTAGTTTGGTATTTGGGTTTGGGTTTTATTTTCCTTATTACCCATTTTACCCTCTCACCTTTACGTTTATTACTCATACGTGACACCCCTTTTTTTCTTTTTTCCAATACAAATATTAATTTTAATTTTTTTAATTCAATTACAATTTACAAGAACAACCAGTAAACTCTGTCACTAGTTGGGAACGGAAGTATTATTATACATCACAGAGAGAGAGAGAGAGAGAGAGAGAGAGAGTTTGCAAATTGCAATGAAAATGGGATTTATTTGAGTTTAAGTTTTGAGTTAGAGAGAGGAACAGAGGATCACCAACCCTAACAGTTAGCGTTGGCAGAAATGGAGGAGATGCGGTTTCAATTTTTGTATGGTTTTGTTTTAAATTTGTTTGGTTTCAATGGTTAATACTTAATGGGGTTGGGTTTTTCCTTTACAAGGTGTATAGTCAGAGGTAAATAATGAATAAATTTTGGTCAATACAAGATAGGCTTTATTTTATTGTTTGAATGAATTTTAAGGTTGGGTACAACAAGCCCATGAGAGATGAAATTGTGTTGTGGGATTTGTTTGTGAAAGAATCAGTGTCTGAATGGGTTTTGTCTTTTTTTGTTGCTAATTGGTAATAGCAATGGCAATGGTGGCTTCAGATGCCCATTTGGTACTGCATGTGGAGGACCCATTCAATCCAAGTCCAAGAGGACCACTGTGTGATTGTGACTGTGAGGTTGCCCAATATTTGATTTTTTTTTTTTAATATATAATATTACTGATTGTGTTTTCTGTTGTGATGGAGCATTTTTAGCTCTTCATGTTAAGTTTAGATTCTTGGTTTCTTCTTTGGCTTTGAGGGATTGTTTATACCCAATCAGTTTGTTTGGCTTGCTTACAGATCTCACAGATGTCAAAATTCTGTCCTAATGGGGGGTTTATGTGGGTTCTATTTGCTGAGGCTGCACAGAGGGTCTGGGGTACAAAAGTTTTGTGACTCGTGACAATTTGTAATTGTTCCTTTAATATTGAATTTTCTATGGCTTTGTTTGTGTCCTCGGAGTGGTTTTTCCATTGAAGAGGTTCTTCTTTGGTTTTCTACTTCATTATTCTTTAATGCTTCAACTGATTTGGTTTATGCATAACTGTGGTAAAATATAATTTTTTTGTTGTGGGTTGGTTTAACCGATGTGTTTGACCTTTATATCTGATAATTCTGCAGTGTTAATCACGTAGGGGTCTAAATTTGGTTTTTCAAGTGGAGATAGTTATATTGTAATTCTGAATTAGCATAATCAAATGGTATAACTTTCTCTAATTTATAAGGCATTCATAATATTAAATAAAAATATTCTTCCATGCTTCCCTCTCTTCAAAGCTCTTAATACCGTATCAATCTTTTTGTTCATTAGGCTCTTTGAACATATAATGAATACATGAATTAATCACATTTTACATTTTTACAAGTTTTTCACATAGGTCTGAAATGTGAAAGGAAAATGGACTGTGAATAAAATTTGCAGGCCTCTGTTCTTTGAGAATTACAAAATAAAATTGGGGATATTTAGATTTTTCAGGGATTATAAACTTCAAGCCAAACAATTTTTATTAACTGATATTCCAATCAGTTTGATCATATATCGATGTTCATTGATACGAACAGCTGTTGAAAGATCATTAGTCTGTCAATCCTGATCTCTTAGGTAGGTTTTGTCAATCCACCTCATATCTCTAAACTTGAATCTACATATTTTCACAAAATCATGCCAATAGTGAGTGTTTTTTTGTTCATTAATGACACTTTATTTTTTTGCAAGTTGCTCGTACAAAAAAAAAAATCTTTGTGATTGAATTTTATTTCTGTTTGTTGATTTTATTTGTAATCATCAGCATGGTATCTAACATGATTTAATTTACGACAGTACAGTAGCTATTTCTGTGCTTATTATTATGTTGAAAATCTTATAATTCTGTGATTGCATCCTAATTATTTTACTTAGTCAATACATGTGCATGCATACTTCCTACAACAAAGCTGTGCTAGTCGAAAATACTTCAGGTTTTAATCGAGTGCGGTAGAAGTAGACAGGTTCGTAGTTCTTTTGAGTTTGTCATTTCATTTCTCTATTGACAATTTTTAGTGCCAATCATTTGCAGATACTTGGATTCTTCTTTGGGGGGATTGCATTCAATCAGTATGTCTTGTCTGCTTAAGGTGCTACTTTCAGTTTTGTTGCTCTTATATTGTTGGAACCAATTGTCGTCATCACTACAGCATTTGAATTTCAATTCTGTTGTTCATCATCATCATCATCATCATCATCATCACACGCATGTATGTGCGCGCGCGCGCACACAAACTCACCCCAAAATATGTACCCTCTTATTTTCTGATAGTAAGATTGAAACCTGAGACCCACCATAACTACAACTAAACTCTCTGCCATCTCAGCCACCTAGTCATTAAATTCTGCATTTTTGTTCTGTCTCAAGTGAACCATGAAGATTTTAGCTTTAAACATTGCCTATTTATCATGTGCTTCCAATTTGACCAAAATTTCAAAGTTCAGTAAACTTTGCTGCTCCGTCTCATGAATTGTGAAGTCGGCCTTTTCCTTATTACTAACATTTGGGCTTCTTATGTCTTATTAGTTACAGGGAAAAAGTTAATGGATGCTCTAAGGGCATTGATTTAGGAAATATCTTTAAAAACATTTTATGAGAAAAAAAACTATTTTTTTTAAAAATTTTTTTATATTTCTCATAAAAATAGTATTAAAACTTTTCTATAATGGTTTATTAATAAATGTTCAAGAGCACTCATTAACTGGACCCTTATTTAAATGTATTTAATTACAATATCATAAAAGGTAAACACAATTATCTAGTGAACAACTAATATATAAACAAATGTGTCTCATTTATTTTAATGTGCATTCCAATTGATAATTAAATATTGGCTAAATTACAAAGGCCAAATTTTAATTCGGTCATTTAACCATTTTTTTTTTAAACTCATTTCAGCCCTATAAGTTTTATTCAATGAAGTCCTTTTGTCACCATTTGCCCAAATTGCATTGATGGATGCCCCAAATATGATATGATGTAGTTTTGAATATTTTGATATTTTAATTTTTTTAATTAAATAGAATCTAGAAAATTAATATTAAAAAAAAAACTTTTTTGTAAAAGAAAAAAAGTAGGATTTTTCATATTGAGGAGTTTGTTCCCCCACCCCCCCCCCCCCCCCTCCTCTCAAATTTGAGCTTTGTCAATCTCAAAACAGGAATCAAATTCTAGAGGAAAAGATCTTCTAAAATATAGGAATGTTGTATTTCAGACAGAAATCTTTGTTAACTGAATTTTTTTTTATTTACCATAAATTTAAGCTTTGTCGACACAAAACAAGAAAATCAAATTCTATAGGAAAAGATCTTTGGCATAGTTATAGCTTTGCAGCTTCTCAAATCTCAGCAACAATGAGGATTGAAGTTAATGTTTAAAGTTTCTAGAGCAAGCCCATGTTTCATCTTATCCACCCTATTTACTGCATCTTCCATCAATTATAATAGCAGTTTCACTCTCACTATAAGTATAAAGTAGTCAGGGACTCTCTCAGGTTTCATCCAATCGAACACAGGTTAACTCGAGGACTCTAGTCATTGATTGGTCGAGTCAACTTGATATGACTTGAATTTAAAATTAAAAATTAAAAAAACCTTCAACATACTTTCTAACCTCTCTTTTTTTTTTCTTTTTCTTTTTTTGTATTTCTTTCAATACTAATAAAAGAAAAAGGAAAACACTAAAAAATAAAAAATAAATAAAAAGTTGAATAATATATAAATTCTTAAATTTACCTTTTGAATCCTTAAATTTGTAACAATGTATTAATTTTAATATAGAGTCTCTACTAGTCCAATAATTCCACAAAAGAAGGAAAAAAAAATTTGTATACATGAAAAATGATATAGAGTTTAAACCTAAACTTTGTACATTTGGACTAGCATTTTGCTAAAAACATATTTATTTAATTATTGATACTTTAAAAAGTTGTACCTTAACAAATAAACTAACAAAATAAAGTTTATTGTAAAAAAATAAAAAAGAAGAATAAAGTTAATGGACTCGGATAAATATATAGATTTTAAGAATAAAACTAGACTAAAATACACTTTGAACCTTTAAAATTAAGGGATATTTTCATTTGGGCCCTATCTTCCATTTTCACTAGTAATCTAGTTGTTAAGTACCCTTTCTATTTAACTATTTCATTAAAAACCAACTCTATAATGATGTGGAATGCAAGAATTTCATTATTGTAGGGAGAAAAACATATTATAGATAGTTAGATAACTAACGAAAATAGAGAACATTAGGGCCAATATGAAAATAGAATCAAACGTGAAAATACAAAATGAAAATAATCTCAAACTTTAAGGGCCAAAAATGAACTTTAGTAAATAAAAATAGGCAAAAACACATTTTTAGTCACTATATTTTGGTCATATTTTCAATTTGGTGCTCAAGTTTTTACAACTTTCATTATAGTCCTTTCTATTTTTAATTTTGCTCTAATTTTGGTCATTGACATCATCTTACTTATGGAAAACACTATTTTTAAACTAGTAGTTCAGTTCATTAACTGTAGGTGTTTTTTGTAAGTGGTATGATGACAATGCCAAAATGATAACAAGTTTAGAAATATATGAACCAAAATGAAAGTTGTGAAAACTTGAGAAACAAATTGAAAATATAACAAAAAAGTAAGGACCAAAAAAATGTTTTTGTCTAAAACATAAAATGTTAGGTAAGGAAAAATAATAATACAAATAAAATCTAGAATGAACTTACAAAAAACTACTTAATATTTTTTATACAAATAAAATCTAGAATTTTACAACAAAAAAAACTACTTAATAAGAGTAGTAAATCTGACTTGAAAATATTTATATTTAAGAATTGGATATTAACTTGACAAGTAATGTTTAGTATTTTTATCTACAATATAGTAAACCTAATTTTACTTTATTATATAAACAAACATTTTGAAATTGAAAGTCAATAAAAGGTATAAATTTTATAATGTATTCCATGAACGGCTAGTTCGATTTTTGTTTTGTTTTTTTTTTTTTTAGAATAAAGACTTGGATTTCATTACTGTAAAGTGACCAAATTGGCCAGAAAAATATGAGATATATCTAGTGGACATTCTCCATCTAGATAATTAAAGAAGAAGAGAGAATAAAACATCTAGCTGAGGAATGAGCTATTGCATTTCTTTGAGCATGGGAAAAATTAATATATTGAATTGTGAAACTAGTTGTTTAGCGTCAAAAATCAAGTGACCATATGAGGCCAATGATGGATCATCCCTGCTGAGAGCTTTGATGATAACAAAAAAATCACCCTCCAAAATAATTCGATTGAACCCTAACTCAATGTATGTGTTTGGATTCAATTGAATCCTAAGCCTGTGTTTCACGTTTTCCCTCTTTTTTTTTTTTTTTTATCCTGCGCAAGAATAGTAACATTACATGGTTCATTGTGCAGGAAACAAAATCACTGTTCACGCATTGTTCATCACTATTCACGTACTAAAAAATATTAAAAATAAGTTTCACGGTATTATTCACACATTTAAAAATTATTTTGTTACAATATTTTCAGTTTTAGCAATAATAAGTTCAATTCAAACGGACCTATAGCTCATCATATGCAAATAGAGCTTCAACTTGAGCTAACACCAGTCCTTCTGAATTACGAACAATAGCCCCAAGGTATAGGTCAAAAGATGGTCAAACCAAAAATAGATGGATACTCCTATCTATTAAGCATACTTTTTTTTGGATGGGTATGAATTTGGGTCTAATTTTACTATGTCCAGCAAACACAACAAATTTTTAAATATTTTATATTTTTATTTATTTAAGGATAAATTACGAATTTAGTTCTTAACTTTTATTATACGTGTCATTTTAATCCAATATATATATATATATATAGAATTTCAATCTATACGTCTGCTCCTGATAATAGCTCTTTGTCATCAAACCAAATATCAATCAATTTTTAGTTAAGCGAGAATTGAACCTCAAATCTCTTATTAATCCACAACATTTTAAATATGTTAATTTTGTCATTAATCTTTTGGTATAATATCAAAATAGTTAATAAATAAAAAATACTAACATAACTGGTAGCTAAAATAAAATATTATTTTTATGTCATATAAAATATAAAATATTATTTTTATGTCACATAAAATGAAGGGAAAGGTTAAGAATATAATTTTCCCTTATTATTATTGAAGTTCTTTTGTTTTATTTCCAAAGTTGTGGGAAAAAGTAAAGAAAGCATAGGTCCAATAAGACCGAAACCCTTAACATGACCTTTACCTTCCCTCCAAAAAAAGTCCAAAAAAGAGAGAGAGAATCGAAACCATTTCTANGATGGATACTCCTATCTATTAAGCATAACTTTTTTTTGGATGGGTATGAATTTGGGTCTAATTTTACTATGTCCAGCAAACACAACAAATTTTTAATATTTTATATTTTTATTTATTTAAGGATAAATTACGAATTTAGTTCTTAACTTTTATTATACGTGTCATTTTAATCCAATATATATATATATATATAGAATTTCAATCTATACGTCTGCTCCTGATAATAGCTTTTGTCATCAAACCAAAATATCAATCAATTTTTAGTTAAGCGAGAATTGAACCTCAAATCTCTTATTAATCCACAACATTTTAAATATGTTAATTTTGTCATTAATCTTTTGGTATAATATCAAAATAGTTAATAAATAAAAAATACTAACATAACTGGTAGCTAAAATAAAATATTATTTTTATGTCATATAAAATATAAAATATTATTTTTATGTCACATAAAATGAAGGGAAAGGTTAAGAATATAATTTTCCCTTATTATTATTGAAGTTCTTTTGTTTTATTTCCAAAGTTGTGGGAAAAAGTAAAGAAAGCATAGGTCCAATAAGACCGAAACCCTTAACATGACCTTTACCTTCCCTCCAAAAAAAGTCCAAAAGAGAGAGAGAGAAATCGAAACCATTTCCCCTAAAAATCTTTTTCTCTTCGTTTATATTTCTCTCTCTCTCTCTCAGAGAAAGAGGAATCGATTTTTTAGGGCACAACATGGAGATCGTGAACTCCGAAATTGAAAAACCTAGCAGTGATGATAGTAGTAGTACTAACAACAGTCAAAGTCAAAGAAGGGTAGGAATTCTCTACGACGAGCGTATGTGTAAGCACTCTACACCCGACGGCGATCACCACCCCGAAAACCCTAATCGGATTCGCGCTATCTGGAAAAAGCTTCAAATTGCTCGCATTCCTCAAAGGTTTTTTTTTTTTTTTTTTTTATTTTTATTTTTTTATATTTATTTATTTTTTTCAATTTTGAAATTGAGCTTGGCTTTGAGCTTTGAGCTTTGAGATTGTGGTTGAGATTTGCTCTGTTTTTCTTATCTATTTTCAGGTGTGTGGTTTTGAACGCGAAAGAAGCAGAGGACAGGTTCATTTTGAATGTTCATTCCAAAAAACACGTTGATCTGATCAAGAATATAAGCTCCAAAGCGTTTGATTCACGAAGAAACAAGATCGCTGCGAAATTCAATTCAATTTATTTCAATGAAGGTTCATCCGAATCCGCTTACCTCGCCGCCGGCTCTGTTGTTGACGTAATATCTCAGTCCAATTCTCTTTCTACTGCAAATATTAGCAATTCAATTTTTGTGTCCAAACTTATTAGTCAAAAGTTCGGTGGAAAATGTTTTGCGGAATAATGTTTTCCATTTTCTGCATTTTCTGGTGTTTGGTACGCCGGAAATGTAAGTCAGCTGAAAATAAGCTCAGTATAGCAGAAAATGTTTTTCTGGAACGTCAAACACTACACAAATAAATTCCACACCAGAAATGTTTCGAGCTCATTTTTCAAGGTCACAATCACACACAGGAAAATGTTTTCTGGAAAATGATTAATTTTCTAGAAATTAACATTTTCAGTTGAAAAAAACAAAGCCTAAGAATAATATATTCGTTTCAATATATATATTAAAAAATAAACGCTGTTAATGAATTTGTTAAATAGGTTGCTGAGAGAGTTGCCAAAGGAGAGTTGAATTCTGCTTTTGCTATCGTTAGGCCTCCGGGACATCATGCCGAACACAATGAAGCAATGGGATTTTGTCTGCACAACAATGTGGCTATCGCAACGAGTTTTCTTTTGAACGAAAGAGTGAGGGCCAAGTTTTAGCATATCAGCAATTGATTGGTTTTGTTGTGTGTAGATACAAAAATGTGTTTTTTTCTTTTTTCCTGTTTAAATTTCTTTTTTATACATGACAGCCGGAGTTGGGAATTAAGAAGATTTTGATCGTTGATTGGGATGTGCATCATGGTAATGGTACTCAAAAGATGTTCTGGAAGGATTCCCGTGTTCTATTCTTCTCCGTTCACAGGTTCATAGGAAATTTTCAAGTTAATTAGTCTTTTCTCAGCTGATCATTGAAACTTTTTGGCATGGTAGTATATTTACAAATTTTAGTAATGGATTCCTTGAAAAAATATATATGGGTCAAATTTGAATGGTATTCATTGAATTGGTTTCTTGGAAAATTAAATTTGATATGAAGTAGATTATTGTTCTTGTGAAGTATTTATTTATTTCTTGAAGGCTTTGGTTTGAAACTCCGTTTGTTGATATTCTGTTACTACCATTTGTTCCTAGTCATGGTGACTGTTTAGAGTTGTCCTTACAGGCACGAGTTTGGCAGTTTCTATCCAGCTAATGATGATGGTTTCTATACTATGATTGGAGAAGGACCTGGTGCAGGATATAATATAAATGTCCCTTGGGAGAACGGTCGTTGTGGAGATGCAGACTATCTTGCAGTTTGGGACCATATATTAATTCCTGTTGCCAAGGAATTTAATCCTGACATAATTATAGTATCTGCAGGATTTGATGCAGGTTTGGAAGTTTTAACTGTGATTCCTGTCATTACTCCTACTTTAACATATCTATGCTTTCACTCGTGTTCACCTGTTCATGTGTATCTGTTACATGTCATGGAAATGGCCCTACTAAGCCTTGGTGGCTAGGTGATCACCCAAGATTTTTTTTATCATATAGAACTAGTCCTATTTGGTGTATCTTGTAGTATCATCATTGATTACCTACTAAACAGGAATTTAGAATCAATTTATTTTCTATAATGAAAATTTTAGAAATAACTAAATAAAGGAATCAGTTCTGTTCCATGAAGCCTTTTGATGCCCATCTAATCAGAGTTAGTTTCAAACTTAATGAAAAACTTTCATACCTTTTTCTTTTCTTTTTTTGGGTGGGGTGGGGGGTTCAAAATCAAATCAAAATTATGGAGATTTAACAAAAAATTTGTACATCATGATAGGTAATGTTAGTCCATTTAAAAAAAACAATGCAATTTTGATATAACTCTATGTAATCAGAAAGTATATTGACCACTTCATGTGGGTAGGAAAAATTATCAAGGTAGTAATTACCTCACTAGGATCTCATCAATTTTTGTACTGTGAGAAAGGGATATAGAACTGACAATTGTGACCATAATCATTATTCTCATAACCGAGAATGCAAGTTGCCATTGCTTAAGTTATAAATATGTTCCTCAAGTCAGTAAGAAGATGCCACGCCTTAACTTCTTATAGTACACGATTCTAGCCTTAAAATATAGATTAGGGACCCAAGCATGCATTGGCAGTTGGCATGAATGTGATTTTAGTACCTTAAATATTAGTAAAACATTTTGACTTTTCAATTTCTGATATTGCTGGATTTCATTCATCCTGATTCTCCTATTGAAAATGTTTTGTTCAATTCATAACTTGATAGCCTGTGCAATTAAAACCAGATGTGGTTGAGACCAAACAGCTAGGAGCTAGTGTTGGCCCAAGTTTGGGCTCCACCTGCACTTTCTTGCTTATGAACATGGAGAAAAAAAGGGTCCTGATGAGTGCTCCATTCAAACAAATTAGGAATAATAGGATTCTTTCTTTCTGGCAGATAGATATCATTTTTGTAATTTTCACATGATTGATAAGATGCGTATTGTTCTCTATGCATCTACTATGGTGAGGTATCTGTTTTTTTTTGTTTTTGTTTTTGTTTTGTTTTTTTTTTTTTTTTTTGCATTAGAAATTTTCTTTGTATGGAAACTCACTGAGTGTTTGTAGTATTTGTTTTTAATAATAATATTTTGAAAAAATTCTTTCAAATTATTGCTTGGAACAGCTGTTGGTGATCCTTTAGGGGTTGTCGTGTCACGCCATATGGGTACTCAGTTATGTTGAAAAAGGTTAGCATTCAGTTTGTTCATATTCTACATTAATGTTATTTTCATCATAATATCTCCTTCTCAGTGAATGAAGATTAATTGTGCTGTTTAGTTATATACAGATGTTATCTTA
>NW_027070425.1:0-79682 GCF_002906115.3 Quercus suber
GGAAAAAGGAAAAAAAAAAAAAAGATGAAGAAACCGCATGCACCGAACCTAGTGAAGGAAAAAAAAGAGGGTCAAAAGTTGCGGCAGACTCTGACTGTGGGACTAGGTATGTGGTGTTATTTATGAAAATGCCATTGAAAACAGAGTTATGGAAACTGAAAACAACTAAAATCAAAATGTGTTTTCAGTTTCTATAACTCATCACTAAAAAATCAGAGAACTGAGTGATAGAAACAATAACTGAGTTATGATGCCAAACACACTTCTCAGCTATGGGACACACATATTTTGAGTTATGAGTGATGGAAACAAAGTTATGAGTTATGGAAATCATAAATCCAATCAACCCTTAAAAAAGAAAAAAGAAAAAGCAAAGATAGAAGAATTCTATAGTGTTGTAATGTAGTGTCGTAGCTAGTTGAGTATAATGAAGTCTCATATTAGATACTAATAATTTAAGCTTTTTGGATCAAATTCATGAGTTTAAGCTTTTGGATCAAGTGGGTGTCTCTAAATATTATATTATGCATTAATCAAGATTGTGTTAGGGTCTCTCCCCTAACAAATAGAATAATCTCTCTTTATTATTCTCATGAATGGAAACTAATTCTAAAAATTAAAGTAAAAATGGTATGATAAATTTAATCACTTTTGTAACTCTGTTGTTATATAGTTACTTATATGTTAAACTTGAAGTTTCAAATGAGTAGGCTCTAATGTAGTAGATTTTTTTTATCCTTAGATAGATCATATATCTGTGTTAGAATTGTTAATGAGATTGATAAAGGGGATGGAGAAAGGAGAGAACTGCGAAAGTTTCTCCTAAGCAGTTACGACTTTACTATAATGAATACTGTAGGGTCAGTTTTTGCAGCCCAAGTCCAAAAAGGTATGGGTCCTTGGCCCACCGAGCCCAAAACAATAAATTTTGTAGAGAGTGGGTGAAAGAACTAGGCTAATAATGAAAATAACAATATCAAACAGCGATGCGAATGGGAAGATTTGGATTAATGTGCTCTCGGACTAATATGAATACTCCGTCCGAAGAGATGTTTTTCATTGATCATATAAGGTTACAATTNCTGGAGATGATCAGAACGAAGAAATATCTAAAGGAAAAGCTGCTACCACCGTATTTAATGCACTGCAACAGCTTTTCTGGCCGCATTTATGTGGAGAAGACCCCTGAACAATGTAACCTCAGCTACCGCCACTCACAAAGAACTAAAGTAGACACGTGACGTGACATGTACTTAAATAGATACACAGATGAAGAACAGGTGGACGATGGAGATTATGGGAAAGGATGCTATATAAAGAAGAAGGGTCTCTGATAAGTGAGGGGGAGAAAAAAAGAGAAGAGAGAAAAAAGAAAAGCTTTACTGTAGCTCTGAACGTTGTAATTACTGTTCACTCAATAAAACATCTCTTCGGACATTCACTCATGGAGTTGTTCAAGCATTATTTCATGTTATCACCATCTTAAGTACCTTAGCCAATCATTATTTAATTCATAACCTGCCCAGCTCTTTCGCCCACTCTCTACAAATTCATTGTCCTGGGTTCGTTGGGCCTTTAACCCATACCTTTTGGGATTGGGCTACGAAAACTGACCCCACAGAAGTCATTTCTAATTTTTCTAAAGTAGTCAATAAAATTAAAAAACAAAAAAAAAAATTTACTTTATGTCGCCTTAAAATATTTAAATTATAAAATAGACAATTATTAATCTGCCAAATTTTATTTACTAAGCTAAGGCAAAAGGGGGAGGGTATTTGGTGTATAATCTCTTTAAAAAATCAAGGCTCACATAGAATTTTGTAAAATTTTAAATATATTATCATACTCTTAATATATTTCTCTCTCTCTCTCTCTCTCTCATTTAACTCTTGAGTTATATATCTTATAATTATTTTGTATATAGATATATATTTACTTGTTTGAAACATATGTGTTTAGTAACTCAAAATTATGAAGTATTTTGAGCATAACAATAATTATATTAAATTTCAATTCTAACACTATGCACCAAAAATTATATTAATAGTTATAATATTCATTCATATTATATTTTCTGTGTCAATTTTTTTCTTTTTTACTTGCAGCACAATCTTTTTTTTTAATTAATTTTGTCATCAATTTTTTTTTTTGAATTTTTTCCTTTAATTAATATTATTATTAGTCTCCACGGGTAATCACTCTTTTACCCTTTTATTAATAGAAGGATATATTGATTAACAAAATAATATTCCTAAAAAAAGGAGAATAATAAAAACTAGTACTTAATATATAAAATAATCCATCTCAAAAAAGAAAAAATATAAAAAAAAAACTTGTACCTAAAATTAAAATAAATAAATAAAATTCTTAAAACAAGTCAAAATTAACACAGTTATAAGATAAATAAAATCATACATATCTATGCGATGCTAAGCAATAATTGAGTGCAGAAGTCTTCCACATGGGAATTGGTAACTCAATGCCGACAAGTCGGGTCAAAAGTCTTTTAGGTGATGTCAGTTTTAACGGGATCGGCCGATTGGGTTTTTCTCTCTTTCTCTCTCACATGAATTTAGCAGTGGTCCCTGGCCTCCTGCTCCTGACCAAGAGTAGCACAGTAAAAAAGAAAATTTTTAAAAAAAAGGAAAGGAAAGATGCTGGGATGAGACCCTCTGAGTCTGGGTTGAGTCAATAATAAAAGATTTAAAAATGGCAAGCTGGCGTGGCTAGTTGTTAAATTAAGGAGTGAGGACCACCTCTATGTTCCTCCCTCTCAAGAAGAAAAGGATAGCTAGCTGTTTTTGAACTGTCAGGATATATGATGAGTTTGGGCTGGGCGCGACCATGGGCCATGGGTGTGGACTGTGAGCATAAGATCAAAGTACGGAGGAGTTGAAGACCACCGAAAACATATCAAAAACTTTGTAGCAAATCAAATAAAGTTTTTTTTTTTAATAAAGTTTAGACCAAGTACACTTCTAGCTAGCTCTCTCTCTCGGTAGAGCCCTATCATGCTTCCTGCTAAACACTACAAACTATACACATATAATTGGGTGTACCACAAAAGGGACCGCGCCGTCCTTTAGCCTTACCACACCCGCGTGCTTCTCTTTAGTTTTCTTTACATAATGCAACCCAATAATCCCTTTTGTCATTAGCTGTGTACAGCTTTTAAAGCCTCACCTTTTCAATGCATAGCCTTCTTCTTCATCTTCTTCTTTTTCTTTTTCTTTTTCTTTTTTTTTTCTTTTTACAAATCTTCTACCAACAATTATTATTAGTAACAAGTCAATTAAATTGGTGCCAAACCGACATAAAATTGTCATCTCTTTCGCTTGCTATAAGTTTGAAATTTCAAGTTTTAGTGTCAAAATTCTTAAATGAATTAGTGGAGCATCAAATTTAGGTTCAATAACTTAGATGTAGCACATTAAACTTTTTAATTAAAGTCAAGAATTTTTTTAACTCAATTCCCTCCCCTAACTATCAATTTATACACAAAAAAAAGGCACTTCAAATACTTTATTGTATTAACCAATAAAACACACACACACATATATATATATATATTTTCAATGACAATTAAATTCAAAACAAATAATTGTTTGTAAATTCAATTGAGAAATCCTATGTATTGCATTTACCCATTAATAAAACAACATAAATGTGCTTGTTTATTTTTCAAAATAACACCCAAATGACGGAAATAGAGAGAGTGTGTAATAATAATAACAAAAATACCACAACTATTGATCATTGATTAAATTTGTGGGGCCAAAAAATCAAGTAGCCAAGGCCCACTTCAACCCAGGCCCAAATGACCCACGCCGAGGACACACGATGGGTCCGAGGATGACCTTACCCTCGGTCGTCCGAGACCTCGGTACGGAGAAGGGCAAGCTCTGGGCGAACCGTCACCTCAGCATTGAATACGTTCACCTAACCCCTCTGGCCACATTAATGGGGATGTAACCCCTTGCCAGGGTGACATCGATCAGGGTTAACCACTCGAGCACGGATACGACCTTTGATGGGATAGGTGGTCAGGAGGAAGGCCAATAGATGATCAACAGGAGGAAGAAGATGAGGATATATAAGAAATGTGAGCAAAATGTATGGAAAATGAGGAGGGGGAGAAAAGCCTCCTCGGCCATGGGCCGAGGAGCATCCCCCAGTTGTAAACTGTTCTAAGTATTTTTTCAATAAAAAAGAAAGGAGTTCATGCTTCGTGAACGCCGGCCAGCGCCTAAACCTTCGATCCACTCTCTACAAATTCATTGTTCTGGGTTCATTGGGCCTTTAACCCATATCTTTTGGGTTTAGGCAACAAAAACTGACCCTACAAAATTAATTANTCTGGGTTTGAATCCATTTGTTCTTAAAGTTCCTGGGATTGTATACATGCTTGATTTGAATTCATTGTTCTTAAGTTCTTGGGTTTGAATTCATTTGTTCTTAAGTTCCTGGGATCAAATGTTGTGCTATATTTTGGGGTTGTATTTTGATAGATTTATGTTTGATGGTATTACTTGATTTGATTTGTATTATTTTTCTGGAAGCATGTTCTTCATGTTTGTGTGTGTTCTTCATGTTTGTGAACGGTGAGGGACTAATACCATATTTTAATCTTTGTTTTTTTTGTTTTTCTTGTTTTGGGAGGAGAGAGATATAAAATGGGCGTAAAAAGACTTGTTTACCCTTTTTTTTAACAGAGGTGGGTTACGGAGCATAAACGGCAGTAACCTCAGGTGGGTAAAGTGTCAAACTTTGAACCACAGGTAGGCACATAGAAATCGGGTCAAACCACAGGTGGGTAAATTGTAATTATCCCTTAAATATATCAATGTCACACAAAAAAAAACACCCAAAGTCATGAAGTATTACAATTTCGTTTTACTAGTGTAAGGACACGAAAATTAGGGGCCCAAATCCACTTAGAATAGTGAAGCTTGTACCGCCTAACTAGGCCCAAACAGATAAAAATTTGTTTAGAGAGTGGATAAAATAAGTCAGGCTCAAGTCCAAAGATTCAAATAGAAAGGAAATGAACAACAGTTAAAAACAAGTATATTGATGGTTCTTTACAAGCTTGCCCGATAACGATGTTTTTATGCAAGGAGACACACTGTTCTCTCTTTCTTCTTACTATTCTTGTTCTAATCTCTTTTTCTTGATTTTTTCCGACCCCTTTCATCTGGAAGTTCTCTTCCTTTATATACTCCCATGCTTCTTACATCCCAACCCTCTATCTGCAATCCTCAAGATCCTCCTTAGGACATTTGTCCTATTAGGCTCTTGTTAAAGGTGGTAAAAGGAGCTGCTTAGCTATGAACCTACTATTCAGGGATCATTTCCACATCAATGCAGCTGATAAAACTGTTGCCAATCATTTAATGTGGATGTAGTAGGTGAGCTTTCTCAAGAAACTTCTTTCAACTACCTCAAATTTCTCTCTAAACACCATTCTCTCCACCCAGATTTCTAGGAGGTATTTTGTCTCTTCCCTTCCTCTCCACGAGTGACCCCCCTCTTCGGGCTTAAAGTGCTGTCACCCGAGGAACGAACGATGGTCACAATGGTTTTATCCTTCCTCGGTCCTCGGGCCCCTATAACTAGCAAAGAGAAAAAGGAAAAAAAAAAAATTGATAAGAGATAAAGTGGGAACTAAGAATGTTGATATGAGAATAATATAGTGATAAAAAGTTTGAAATGATAATAAAGAAGAGAAAAACGAAGAGAGAGAGAGAGAGAGAGAGAAATAATATTTGCTAAAACTATGAGCAGAGTTGCTAAGGAGAGCAAAATTGTTGAGTTTGCAAAGCCAAAGAAAGCATAACTGTTGGCACAACCAAGGAGAACTCACGACCACAATATTTTTATTGGTATCGTTTTCTAAGTAGAAATAAAATTAAAGATTATTTTTAAGTAATGGGTTGAACGAGTTACAAATTTGAATAATTAGAGTTTTTTTTTTTCTTTTTAAATTGGCTTTTTGTTGAATAATTTGTACGCTTGTTGTTGTTTGGTCTAGTCTTATTTTTGTGGTCATTTGGGCTAATCTTTATTGTTGTTATTTAAGTTTTTTTTTTGTTTTTTGTTTTTTTAAATAAAGGGGCTAAGAATTATGCTTGGGGGGGGGGTCATAATTATTTTTGGAGAAATGCTATATTCACAATATTTTTATAACAAATCTTATGCGACAAGCTATTATTGGTGGGTAAAAATGTGATATTAGGATTGGACTCAAATTAGAATCATTATTAGCTTACTGCATAGGATTTTTTGTAAAATTATTGTAAAAATATTATGGATGTAGTATTACACTTATTTTTGTTGAACCAAAATTATTGTGATTTTCAAGGCAGGGTGTTTAACATTTTTTTAGGTTGGTCACAATATGTTAGTTTAGTATATAAATTTTTTTTGCAAGTATATATATATATACATTTTTTTGCAAGTCAGGGTGGTCTTGTGAGTTGTGATCACCCTGACTTCAATGCGGAGTCACCATTAGCTTATGTCCTATTTTTCTTGTTCCACTCTATGCTTTATCAATAAAAACTTACCGCATGTAAAATTTTTATTAAAATCTAATTATCTTGTTGATAGAGACATAGAGTTCTCATTAAAAAAAAAAAAAAAAAAAATCTTATTGATAGAATTACTAACAGTGTAACATCACTTAAGTGGGTGTCCAGAGCCTGGTTTGTAAGGGGTGCCCTCCCTTGATGTGTATGGGGCATTTTTCCCAGCGCAACCTGGAGAAGAACAAAACCTTGAGGGACTAAGAGAGCCTTCGAGCTGCCCAAAGAGGACAATATCATACACATGGAGGTGGGGCATGACAGATGGTATCAGAGTCGAGGACGGCTCTCCTCTAAGGGTGTAGGTGAGGCACTGGGTACCAAGAGTCCCACATCGTTTAAGTGAGTGTTTGGAGCCTAGTTTATAAGGGGTGCCCTCCCTTGACGTGTACGAGGCCTTTTCTCCAACACAACTTGGGGAAGAACAAAACCTTGAGGGATTAAGAGAGCTTTTGGGCCGCCCAAAGAGGACAATATCATGCACATGGGGGCGAGGCATGACAAGTGGATTCTCTTTGAACTTTTGATTTAGATTAACAATATTCTTTCTTAAATCTATTAGTAATTTTGATTTGCTCATTTTCAAATTTACAATATATGTATCGAATTACTTTGTGATAATGGATGTGCATTATCTATTATAAGGAAATATTTTATGGCAATATGAATGTTCTAACAAATTAATCTAGTATTTTATTTTTATCGTACTATTTTTTTTAAGGATCACCATACTAGTCTATATATATATATATATATAAAATCGAAACTTTTGACTTTTTATTGACTTCTTCAGAGCTCGCCACATCATTATCATTTTTTTTTTATAAAATTATTTTTGTTTAGTCCAAACTTAACAAGGAGTGAAACTCTATCTCTCTAACAAGTCCAACTTAAACTCAAACTCATCATTATCATTTTTTTAAAACAAAATTACTTTTGTTTAGTCTAAACTTAACAAGGAGTGAAACTCTATGCCTCTAACAAGTCTAACTTAAACTCAAACTCAAACGTTGGTAATTTATCTCCAAATTTGAGAGGCTAATCATGAATACTATAAAAGCAGTGCAAAGTCCAATATATATATTTTTTTAAGCCAAATAGAGGTACAAACTCTTTTTCTGTTATTTTCTTCTCCTCTACTTTGTTTAAAAAAAAAATATATATATATATATATATATATATTATATGATTTGCTCATTTTCAAATTTACAATATATGTATCGAATTACTTTGTGATAATGGATGTGCATTATCTATTATAAGGAAATATTTTATGGCGATATGAATGTTCTAACAAATTAATCTAGTATTTTATTTTTATCGTACTATTTTTTTTAAGGATCACCATACTAGTCTATATATATATATATATATAATCGAAACTTTTGACTTTTTATTGACTTCTTCAGAGCTCGCCACATCATTATCATTTTTTTTATAAAATTATTTTTGTTTAGTCCAAACTTAACAAGGAGTGAAACTCTATCTCTCTAAAAAGTCCAACTTAAACTCAAACTCATCATTATCATTTTTTTAAAACAAAATTACTTTTGTTTAGTCTAAAATTAACAAGGAGTGAAACTCTATGCCTCTAACAAGTCTAACTTAAACTCAAACTCAAACGTTGATAATTTATCTCCAAATTTGCGAGGCTAATCATGAATACTATAAAAGCAGTGCAAAGTCCAATATATATTTTTTTTTAAGCCAAATAGAGGTACAAACTCTTTTTCTGTTATTTTCTTCTCCTCTACTTTGTTAAAATATATATATATATATATATATATTATGGTTTTTCATGTATTTTTTAAAAAGCAATTTTCATACATGAACCACCAAACTCTCTTTAGCCTTTTTTACCAAATAAAAAAGTTTGCAATAATTGAAATTTAAGGTTGCTGCTATTGCATATGTTTTTACTTCACCTAATGATATGAAAATATGTTAATTTCTTGAGCAAAAAGCTTATATACGATATATGAAGAGGAAGTATGATTTTCATTATTTCAACATCGGCTCTTGCTCAACATTTTTTAGCATAGGCCATATGCTGATAAGGTTCGTTTAAAGTTTAGACCCGTTAAAATTTATTGCTTTATGGGTTCGTGTACTTTTTTCTTTTTGTTATATTTCTCTTTTGAATAGTTATATATTTTTTGAATTGTTTCAATAACTTATTCTTTAATTATATATCTTTTTTGGTATTTTAAAAGTTTTAACATCTGAATTTGTGTAGTCTTTCACACACACACACACACACACACACACACACACACACACATATTATCTATAATTTGTAGGCTCTGAATCTTTTGATTCCTTTCAATAGCTATAGCCATGGATTATTTTTTTGAATGTAACTCATTGTGGTGGGCCTTTTTATGTTGTTGGGCCTCGATCCCTCCTGTTGCATTATGGCCTGTAGGTCTGAGATAAAAGAGTTGGAATTAGCCTAAATGGGGCTATACTTTAGGTCAGCCTGTGCGCAAGTTGAGCCATCCCAATATAGACGCTTTGGCAGCAGCATCGTGGGCTAGGTGTATGGCATGGCCATGGCAGGAATAAATGTTACATATGTTATGATAGAAATACAATACAACAGAATAACTACAATACTAACGAAATGAATAAGAATAACACCAAGAAGGAAAACAGCTAATAAAGTTACGTGTGAGAGACTGCGCCCTCAGCCCTTTTTTAAAGATGTTGGGCCAAATCCATGTGAATGGGTTGAGTTGTGTTGTTGCCTTTCAAAATGGAGGTTCGATTAGTTATATTTTCCCCTTTAGATTAAGGGTTTAATAATAGAGTCACCACTTATTCAATTATTAGAATAAATAAGAAAATCAAAATTGAAAAATTCCTCATTTTATTAATTTGAAATTGAATTTAGATTGGTCATAGGAAATTACATGACTTTTGTCCTAGATACAATCTAAGATAAAGTACATGGCTTTGTTTCCTAGTTACAATCTAGAAATAAAAAATTAGATGGATAAGCATTTGATCTACTAACCCTTGATCTAAACTCGGAGGCTATGCTACAAGGTGGGAAGGTGTTAGGGACCCACCTTGCCCGGTGAAATCGGTCCTCTAGACTATGGTGACCAATATTCATATCATATCATCCAATATGTTAATTAATTTACATGTTAAATTTAATGTGTGTGCGTGTGATAAACCCTAATTCAATTTATTAAGCATTGCATTTGGATTGAAAAATAAATTATAGTGAATGTGTGTGTGGATGGTGATATTCTAGATTCAAGGATTTGAAAGAATTATGAAATAAACATATTTTTCATATTTTTGATGTGGATTTAAGATTAAAACTAGCATTATGCATGAACATGTGATGAACAACCAAGAACATGTGAAGAACGCAAACAATTAAGAATATTCAAACATATTCAATAGAATTTAAACAATTACTGTCATACTTTAATCTTAAATTCTCATCATGGCAACATAAAAAACAAGTTAGGAAAATGGATTATACCTTTATGCAAGATCCATACGGTGGATGAGGAGACTCTTGGTAGAGGTTCTAAGGGTGGAGGAAAAGAAGAGTTAGGAGAGGGAGAGTGAGTTTCACTCAATACCTTGAGTCTCAGAAAGACCAAGATATGACAAAATTACTCTACTTCATTAGAACTCAAGAAAGGAGAAGAGAGGGGGCTGTTTTTTGTGTGCTCTAGAATGAAGGAGATGAGGGGTTTATATAGTAGCGGTGGAGAAAATATGAATGAAATGTCATTTAATGAGGGTTGACAAAAAATCATGAACGTAGACCTCATTTTAGCCTTGGGAAAAATTCGGTGCATTAAATATAGAGATTGATGGGAGTGAGGAGCAAGCAAAATTCGGTTTTCCCGTAACTGCTCTAACAGCCTGTAAAGCCAACTTCAAAAAATCATATCTTACTTAATTTTGATCAAAATTGTCTCATTCTTATGCTCAAATTGAAATCCCGAATGTCTAGTTTTTTTAAAAATTAACCTTATTCACAGATTCAATATATTCTAATAGATATCAACGAAATAATGAGCATAGGTCATTTGTTAGAAAACAATTTTGGCACAATTAATATTAATAGGTACCAAATTTTCTCCCAATTAACCTTAATAGGCTCCAATTACTCCCATTTTAGACTTAATTAGTTCTAAATTTACCCTAATTAAAAGATAATTGCACAAATTACTCATTGAATAATTAATGTTTATCTATCTAATTAATTAGGTGTATACAACCTCACCATAAAATATAGTCGTAACCAATCAAATTATGACAGATCATTAATCTCAAATTGATTATAATTATAACTAATTGGAATCAATTGTTTATAATCATATATAGTCAGACTCAATTTGTGATAGTGCATCTCGGCCATTAAAACTTGATTTGATGATAACTTTCAATCTGATAGTCCCATTAGGGCTTATAACCAGTCGATTTGATCGTTATAATATCAAGATCATTTTAATGAAGTGAGCTTAAGGATCTAGTGACCAGAATCAAGGTGCATATTTCTAAGGCGAAATTACCTTTATACCCTCCATGTGAGTTTAAATGTAGGTTGCAAAATGGGGTGTCAACATTACGGTAGAATAATACAATAAATAGAAATAACGCTACTACAAACAACTTAATAACTAAATAATAGACGAATCACCCAATAAGCATGAATAGTAAAAGAAAACTTACCTGCTAGAAAGTAGGTTTAGTTATTCAGCAGAAGCGGACCTAAGAAGGGAGCCAATCTCCAACGTGAATAACATCAAGGAAGGCTTCTACTGTAGAAGTTACACACTTTGGAAAAAGGACCTAAATGATTTAAGTTTTGATTCTCAATTCCTCAGAGAGTGGGTCTGTTAACAGGGAGAAAAAAAGTGGTCTATTGATGCATGCCTCTATTCCTACCTCTTATATCTCTATGGTTTTTCTGTGTGTTCTTTCTTTTTCTCTATTCTTTCTTTCTACCCCTCCTTCCTTTTGTTCTATTCATCCCCCCTCTCCCATTATTCACTGTTCACAGCTATCCCTTTTTATACCATTTGTTATAGTGGGATTAACTATTTTTACCTCTCAACTGCTTTTGGCTCCTTGTGGGTGTCGTTTCAGGATTGCCGACTGGCCTACTGGATGCTCAGCTACTACCTCTGCTCAAAGTGTGTTGGTTGTACCACTCTCCATTTCCAGATAAAATTGCTTGTCTTGTTTCTTACCTCTCTTTGTTTTCACTTTACTCATTTGGATAAGGATTAAGCTACCTTATCACCTACCTCTATGGCATGCATCAATTGGTCCTAACACATACTTACCTCTTTTGGGTGAGATGCCATCCCAGCAGGACATTTTTCCTAAAGAAGCTTGAGTGAGAACCACAGAATAGACCATTTTTTCTCCCCACCGCCAAATCACACCCTCTGAAAGCCTTGATCCGTGGCCCACCTCCCATGTATTGGCTGGGTACAAGTAGGTGGTGCCATGGCCCTTTGTGCATGCTCCACTCCATTTGAATTTGTTTCTTTTTGGCCTTAACACCATTTTTACTATCTTTGTGTTTGTTTGGTTCTACTGTATGTGCTAGCTGATATTTATCTTTTGTGGCATGAAGGATGTCTGGGTTTTTGGACTCATATTTTTTGCATTTTACCCCTTCTTGGATTGGGTATTGCTTAGGCAAAAGCCTTCATCTCCCTGCTGAGATTGTGCCTTTCCTTCTTTATGACCATGAGCCTTTTGGCCATTGATCCTGCCATGTCACTTCATCGTGCCTGCTATAACTTTATATCTATTTTTATTTCTTGTTATCTCGTGGGTTTGTGGACTGATGCTCCTGTCGTGTCAGTCCACTTCTTCATCAATCTTTTGCTCAAGGCTTCCTTGGCTCACTTTCCACATCTTTACCTCTTTTGGACTTTGTTGACTAACATTTCTGCTGTGCTAGCCCATTTCACTACCTCATTCCTTAGGCTTCCTTGGCCCATTTACCTTTTTTTATTCCCATAGGCTTTTTGCTAAATTCTTTGGGCTTTTTCACCCCAATTACTACATCTTTACCTCTTATCACTTTTCGAGCTTATTGGCCTTCAAGCCAACCCATTGAGTTTACTAACTCATTTCTTGGGTTTCTCATATCCATTTTCTTCCTCTTTACCTCTTATTATTCCCATGGACTTACTACTTTATTCATTGGCTTTCTTGACCCATTTACTTCTTCTTTACCTCTTTTTATTCTTGTGGGCCTACTGGCCATCAATCTTGCTGTTTCAACCCATTGAGCATGTTCTCTTATTTCTGTACCCTTTTTTCCTTCTCACATTCTCTATTGTTGGTTTTCTTCTACTATTCGGTCCTTTGTCAAAAATGGGCATCAACACCCATCTTTCTCTTATATTTCTCTATTATTTAGTCATATATATATATATATATATTTTGTTTTGTTTCAATAATTTCTAAGTAGTGAATCATTTGATTGTTTAATATTTTTTGGTCTTTCAGAAGTTTTAATATCTAAATTTTTGATTTATTTTTTTGTAGTATCTGAAATTATCTGACAAATTTTTTGTAAGTCATTGCACATTCAAGTAATGACTTTTTCATCAAATTGTAACATAAATTAAAGTCATACAAGAGCATCATGCAATGGTGTAGTTTTTTAATCAATTTAAGATTATATAAAATTAATTTAATCTACCTCATAAATTGGTAGGTTCCCTTGAATAGCACGGATTAGCGACGAGTTTAATATAATTATATGAGTTATAAAAAATTAGTTTGATATAAGCATATGTAATGAAGATATTATAAATTTATCCTAATCTATAAGTGTTATATATAGTTTTCAAGTAAAATGTTTTATATATATATATATATATTAATGTGAATAAATGTTATATTATTATATATATTTAGAGTTAGTTTATTATATACATAAGTGTTGATTAAAATGGTCATTGATTGAAGACATCCCAAGTTTATAATAAATATATACATTTTATCAATATCAAGAATTAAAGCAGCGGAAAATAAATAACACAAGATATGATCACCCAGGAAACCACTCGGTAAAAACCTGGGGAGGATTTGACCCACCGATCCTCAAGGCTAACCTGAATTCACTATGAAAGAATTGAAGTTCATACAAAAGGACTACAAGCTCCCCGCTCGACTTCCTAATGCTACCCACCAGTAGAACTTCCTGACACGACCACGCGCAGGCTCCGAATCCACGGACTACTTCTTTCTTGAATTCCTCAATCAGCTACAAGCTCCCCGCTTGCTTTTCTTTTTAATCTTCAATGGCAGCAACCTTGTTGATCATCAAGATGTAGAAAATATCTCTACCTTGAAAACGCTAAGTTTATGTGAAGGAAAGCTCCTCAAGGATCTCACAAGAGATTCACATAAACCGCAAATATGAGCAACAAAGACTTAGAGAGGTTTGGGTACAAAACCCTAAAAGGAGGCACAAGAGGCATTCTAATCTCTCTCTCAGAAGTCCCAAAAACGTTCTAGGGTTTTCCTTATATATAGAAGTGTTTTACTTGAACCCAAGACGTTTAAATAGAGTTTGGGCTGAACTGGAACTCTGCAGAAAAATAAATCTGTACGTGGTTCGATCGATCGAGTCTAATTTTCGATCGATCGAGCCTTACAGATTTAGTCCAATAAATCTGCACTCACTCGATTCCAGTTTTACAAATAAACATACTTTGAGCAAGCCTAAACAAGACTAAACAACCTGTTTTGATCATGGTTTGCCAACACTACACATTAGAGTTCTAAATACATAAAATCCTAAATCTTTATAACCTAACAATTTTATATACAAATATATCTTTAATATATATATATATATATATATATAATATTGAAGGGAAACGTTTGACTTTTTGTTGACTACTTGGCTATATAAATTTATGCCACATATACATTTAAAAATACTAAACAATTGTGCCTTTTCATTTTGCCCGTTAAGTTTCATTATCTACTTCACATAAGATGTACATATTAAAACAAAAAAACTACCATTGAGAAGAAAATCATTAGTAAGGCATAGCGAAGAGAATGGAAAATCTAAGAAGAATAGCATTCGTAAGACGTGTAAAGAAATCATATAATATTATTGTTGCTACCATTAGTATGACTTGATTCTTGGACCTTTTCACTATTTAACAAAAAAAAAAAAAAAAACTGGCTTACAATTAGTAATTTTGGAGAAAACTCATAGATTTCTTGTGTTTTAAGAAAGATGAAAGAGAAGAAGTTACCAAATAAAAAATCGTTCAATATTATTGATAACTCTAGAAAATCAGTGGGTTGAAAATCTTCAGACTTCAACAATCTTGAGAATTGAATCCTGTAAAGCCAAACTCAATCAGAGTAAAGACCGGTGGAGGCCGGCCTATGACCTCCGATGATGAAGTTAGAAGGCTGGAATAGAGAGGAAAATATCTGTGTTTATTCCCTTCTTAAAATGAAAAAGTCAGAATCCCTTACTCTACGCAGAATCGTGTTTATATAGTGTATGGAACGGTTATTTGCTCTGATAACCGTTCCTATTGTCGAGGAGTTCATCAAAATCGGAGGTAACTTCCATAACTTCCGTAGAAGTTGCTTCATCTGAACCGGTGTCTCACTGTGAGCAATGGAGTTTGATTTATTGGTTAAGTCACAAATGCTTGGCTCGTCCATCCCTAACTAGGGTAGACGTGCCTTAGCATGGCCATGCCTTCCTCGTCCGTCCTTGGACGGACGAGACCTTGTTCGTCCGTCCAAAGGACGGACGAGGCAACTTGGCTGTGCCATCTTTCTTTTTTCCATAGACGAGCCATATGGACAATTTTCAAGGTGGTGTTTTATGGCATCATCATTATTGTTACTACCGTTGATATGACTTGATTCTTGGATCTTTTTACTATTTAATAATTAAAAAAAAAAAAACTGACTTACAAATAACAATTTTGGAGAAGATCTTGTGTTTATAAGAGATATGAGAGAGAGTAAGTTTTTTTTTTTTTTTTTTTTTTTTTTTTTTTTTTTTGAGATATGAAAGAGAATAAGTTAATAAGAAGTTAGCAGAGGAATAAAACAACATTACTTTTTTTTTTTTCCTTCTTGAAACTCGCCCAGTAGCTTCCCGTGTATTGGAATTGTTAGCGACCTAGTAATTAGCGTGTGGGCTAGAAGATAGCAGCTGAAGTAAGAGCAGGCCCAAAAGTAGAGTCCAGTTTCTCTATGGTCCATATTCCATAAAGTGATAGAACAAAAGGTGAAAGCCCATTAGAAAGCTATTTGTCGTGAAGATCCAAATCCGGAATTTGAAAAGAAATCGGACCCGCACACAAATTGAATTGAAATCAGAAATAGACACGTACATAATTGATAATTCTAATCTCTCTCCTTTTTTTTTTTTTTTTCTTTTTTTTTTTAAATATTTTTTTTTATCCTTACCTTTTCAGAGATTGAGAGATACAGCTCCAGATTGCAGTGGTTTGGGTATTTTCTTCTGGAAACGGCCAGGTTTAGAATTTTGTTGTTCTATTTTAAAAATATACAATAATATTTTAGGGGTTTTGGATGATAGGGAGGGGAGGGGAGGGGAGGGAGGTAGAAGTTGAAGTTGAAGTTGAAGTTAGGGTTTAATGATCTGGGAAGCTGAAAGATAAAAGATTTTTTTTTAAAAATATATTTTAAAATTAGTAATTGCGGAAAGGAAACAGATTGATAGTAAATGTTGTTATTGTGGGTGGTTGATTAGGTTGTCAAATTTTTTTTTTTTAATTCTTTTTTTTTGGAGTTAAGAGAGNTGATGGAAATTTAGACCCCTTAAACACACAGATTGCGTAGCCTGATTAGGTTGTCAAATTTTTTTTTTTTAATTCTTTTTTTTTGGAGTTAAGAGAGATGGAAGGCGGTAGGAGGATATCGGTGAGTCCTCGGCCTTGCAGTGGAAGGCGGGTAGTGGCAAAGAAGCGAGCACGCGGAAGCGGTGTGGATGGTTTCGTCAACAGCGTTAAGAAGCTTCAGAGACGGGAAATCAGTTCCAAGCGTGACCGTGCTTTCAGTATGAGCGACGCCCAGGAACGCTTCCGTAACATCCGTTTGCAGGTACGTACCTCATCTCTTCTTTTTATTTATTTATGTTATCTATTGTTCAATTTTATATCAACCAATTCTTCTTCAAACCCACTTCATTTATCCATGGGTCTGCTCTTCATAATTTATATTTATTTCTCATTTGATTTATTCATGTGTAGGAGGAATATGATACCCATGATCCAAAAGGTCATTGTTCCATGGGACTGCCTTTTCTAAGAAAGAGGTCAAAGATAATTGAGATTGTAGCAGCACGTGACATTGTGTTTGCTCTTGCTCATTCTGGTGTTTGTGCAGCATTTAGCCGAGGTATATACATATTTATATAGCTGCATTATTCTTTCTTTTTTGATATTCTGTTTGCATCTGATAGTAGAATCACTATGAGGTATATACATATTTATATCGGTTTCCCTTGTTGGATGCAGAGACTAATCAGAGGATATGCTTTCTCAATGTCAGTCCTGATGAAGTTATACGAAGCCTGTTTTATAATAAAAACAATGACTCACTCATCACAGTTTCTGTATATGCTTCAGACAATTTCAGTTCTTTGAAATGCAGAAGCACAAGAATTGAGTATGTTCATTTTTTAACTCCACAGCCCTCCCCCCTCTCCAAAAAAAAAAAAAAAGACTTAACTCCAAAAAGATTGAAAGAATCTCAAACTATTTGACTACCTGTCCCAATTTCCTTTTGTCTGCTTGTACTTCATGTTGAAATTGTTATCTGTTCATATGTTTTAGATATATAAGGAGGGGTAAACCAGATGCTGGCTTTGCCCTTTTTGAATCTGAGTCACTGAAATGGCCTGGTTTCGTAGAGTTTGACGATGTCAATGGGAAGGTACTCACTTATTCTGCACAGGATAGGTAATACATCATTATATGAATATTCTTTTCTGCTAAGATATGATTATCTATTACACAATTAGCTTATTGATTTTGATATGATTTTCCCTTTTCACTCTTGTGCTAGCATTTACAAAGTATTTGACCTGAAAAACTATACAATGCTGTACTCCATATCGGATAAACATGTTCAAGAGATTAAGATCAGGTAATGAATCTGTATGTGCTTATACATTTGCATGATAGTGGTTGTTCATGTTGCACATTCTCTTTTGAATGAACATGTTGCATCTGCTGTTCTCTTTAATACTGCTAAATTGGTATTTGCAATTGGTTCCTTTTTCCCACTTTCATATTCACTTATGTCTCTTGTCTTTGATGGTTTTTCCTGAACAGTCCAGGGATCATGTTGTTGATTTTTACCAAAGCAATTAGCCATGTTCCCCTTAAGATTCTTTCAATAGAGGATGGAACTGTTCTCAAGTCTTTCAACCATCTTCTTCACCGGAATAAGAAGGTGGATTTCATTGAACAGTTTAATGAAAAGCTACTAGTAAAGCAAGAAAATGAGAATCTACAGATTCTTGATGTAAGGGTCTCTATTGATATCTTTTAATGGTATTTTTTTCATTTTGATTTAGACATCTGACTGCTATTATACATAGGTCCGCAATTTTGAGCTGACAGAAGTTAGCAGAACTGAATTCATGACACCATCAGCATTTATATTTCTGTATGAGAATCAGTTATTCCTGACATTTAGGGACCGAACAGTGGCTGTTTGGAACTTCCGTGGGGAGCTTGTAACTTCATTTGAGGATCACCTTTTGTGGCATCCCGACTGCAACACGAATAACATATACATCACAAGTGATCAGGATCTTATTATCTCTTACTGCAAGGCTGATTCTGATGATCCACTGTCTGAAGGAAATGGTAATTTTTTTAAAGAAAAAAAAATTCAATAGTAGTTATGTTTGTGATTTCCACTATTATTGTATTACGAAGATTCAACTTTGTGGTATTTACTTGTGGGGAAAGTTCTACAGTGACTACAAATTTTAAACTGTTACAAACAGACGTGGCGATGAATGTGATTTTTGGATTTAAAAATATAATAAATGAATCTATGATATACTTTTTCCTTATTGGTTTACACATCATTTTGTAAAAGTTATCTAGTAAAATTTGTAGTATCTCTAGTATTATCCTACTTGTGGTGTTTTCATAGGGGCAGTATTTTAAAACTTCATAAATTAGGGTGGTGATTAAATTGTCTGAACAGAGATAACAGAATGAGAGAAGAATGTGGATATTGAATGGTGTGGTTTGCTTTTACAATGTTTGTGGGTGTTTTGTTTCGCATTTCAGTTTTGGGGAGAGAAAAGGGGGGGTGGGTTTGTATGTGGCTGTTTACTATAAATTATTTTCTTATTTATACAAAAAATAGTCTATATTTTGTTATACTCTTCAATTGTACAAGAAGTTGAAGCATCTCTTCTTTGAAAACGCATGACTATCAGCAATATTAATAGTCTTTGCATCACTAATGCAGCAGGATCCATAAATATCAGCAATATTTTGACTGGGAAATGCCTTGCTAAGATTAGAGCAAGCAATAGCTTCCCCATGGAAAATGAATGCAGTTGCAGTGGCAATTGTTGTGGTAGCAGTTGCGCTTTAAAGAAGCAGAGTCCTGCCTCCAGAATTAGGAGCACAGTTGCAGAAGCCTTGGAAGATATTACTGCTCTCTTTTATGATGAAGAGCGGAATGAAATATATACTGGTAATAGGCATGGTCTAGTTCATGTATGGTCCAACTGATGGTTTCTGTATTTGTTCCTAGTTATCTTTAGATTTATTTTACCTCTTTTCTATCGTTGAATTGATTGTTCTGCTGCGCCATGAGAATGGGAACTGTACCATTTAATGTTATCATACCAATTCTTTTTTTCTTTGTTTATTAGTTGAATCTCTTCTATATTAGGATCAAGTTAAACTTTACATAATTTTAAACAAACATTTTGTCACCTAAATTCTTTTTTTAGATTAATATTTTGAAAATCGCGACTATTGTTTCAATAACAGGGAAGGTGTTGAATGATGTTGGGTTGGCCAACCAATATCCTGGTGGGCTGGCTCTGCCTTCCTCTTTTCTTGGGCGGACATTTTTCTGGTAAAGTTTCTTCACATGGATCAAGGGGCACGATCTCTATGATGATTACGAACACTCAACTCAAGGCATGAGTAGAGTGATCCCTTTACGATTTTCCAACTCCCGTCTTGCTTGTGCTCCAAGCAATATCTGATGTTGCCCTTGCTACAAGTTTATAGTAACGCTGTGACCACAAGAGGAAACAAGTTGAATGCTTCATCTTTAGTATCGAATAGGATTGTTAAAATTGGGATTCTATGTAGGTTGGTGAAGGTGCTTAACGAATCTGATCTTAGAATCGTGTTGAGAACTATAGGATCTTACTTTTATTTAAAAATAGAAAGTGTTAAATTTAAATAATCATTAGAATTATCCGTTAAAAAAATGGTAAATTTCAATGTAGTGTAATTTTTATGCCATATATGACTACATCCGTATAAACTAAAGAGATATGTTTTGTTTTGTACTGTGTTTTTTGTTTTAAAAAAAAAAAAAAAAAAAACATTTGTACTGTGTTTTTTGTTTAAAAAAAAAAAAAAAAAAAAACGAAAAACTATCCTAAAGTTCATCAGTTAGCAACCATGGATTAAATTACATTTTATCAACAAAAAAAAAAAAAAGTATTTAATTATGAATACATGAGGAAAATGTTTTTCAAGTTCCAAATTGTTACAATTTGATATCATCAGTGCATTGATTGTCCACACACGCGCTAAGTGAAGTATCTGAAGAACAAAAAAACAAAGAATCTACTAAGAGCACCGGTGGGGTGCTACCTAAATACCTTCCAAAGGTTAAGTCAATGATAAAAGAATCTTCAAGAACTCAATAGTGTGAGAGTTAAGGATTATTTTCTAGAGCTTGACTAAGTTCCCTTGAATGTGGGAGAATTCCTTGTGAAGAAGATTTGGAGTTAAGGCTTTGAGATCTTAAGGTTTCTCTTCCTTTATGGGGAAGACATGAATGTGTGGTTGGATTTTTGGACGTGGTGTGTAAGTTATTTCCATGTAGGGACACATGGGTGAGGAATATGTAAATGCTTGTGGGACCTAATAGGTTCAACCGTCGGTGTGCGCATCCATTTGTTGGGATAATGAACGGTCTTTTGGTATTCGAGAAAAGGATAAAATGTAGGCCACCCGTCAGGTATATACACGAGCTACCTGACGGGTCTTCGAGTGGGTGACTGACTCGTCGGGATAATGAGGCATTTGAATATTTTATCCCAATGGGTCCTTGGTTGTAATCCCATTGGGAGTGACCCTGACAGGTCAAAATGTGCTGAAAACCATTATGGACAAAAATACCCCTATCACACTTGATGATGGAGTTGATTACAAGGTTGATCTTGATCCACAAAAACTTGCTAGAGAATGAAAAACACCGGGTGAGCTGTTGGGGGACTCTTCTTTGCCTAATTCAGATAGGCATCTCACAAAATTCTTATTAAAAACATGCCTATTTTACTAGTTTTTGGGATGAGCCATGAGTGTTTCTTTTCCTACCTTTCCCTCGTCAATTATCTTCCATTTATCCTCACTGTGAGAGAAACTTCCTCTATGATTCTAGCTCAAATCTTGAAATATGGATTTGAGTGTGATATCTAACTTTCCCTACTTAAAACTCGTGGGGGGTTTGTTGTTTTTTTTTTGTCAAAGTAGCTCAAAATGGCTGAGCTTACTTATTGAGTTACGAATGGTTGAGTTACCACTTTATTATGGTGATGTTGCCAACTAGATTACACTAAGGTTCCACGTTAATGATGCATAGTAAGTAAATAGCTAAAACATAAAATTATAAAACTTATATAGAGCCACAAACAAATAAACTTATATTATAGGTTAGTAATAATTTTGGTCCTCAAGCATTTCTTTATGTTTCAAAATGGTTTATAACCTTTTAAATATTTTAGTTTAGTGCTTATACATTTAATTTTGTGTCAAAGGGTCCCTGCGGCTAATTATTGGATGAAAAATGGGTGGCATAGCAAATGGAAGGGGATTCACATTTTTTTTTTTTTTTTTTTTTTTTTTTTTTTTTTTTTTTTTTTTTTTTTTATCTTGAAAGGGATTCACTTGAGCGAGATATATTCATAATTTTTTTTTAGTATATTTCAAATTGAGATTGTTTAATAAAATACCAAAATGTTTTAATACCAATAAAGGAGGGTTTAAAGCTTGCATTGGGGGACTGAAACCTCGAGAGGCAAATGAATACAAATCAAATTTATTAAATAAAGAGGTAAATGAATGAAAGCATTTGTAAGTTCAATAGAAAGCAATAATAAGAACATAGTAGGGGTGGAAGTTGGGGAGTTTTAAAGCTTGAGAGAATGATGGTAAAAATTATATTGGCGAAAATTTCTAAACATTTTTCATTTGTAGACTTGGTTGGTAATTAGTATATTTTATATTTTTTTAGATGTAAAATTTACTTACTTTGATTTTTATTTTTTCTCTAAACAAATTTAAAAGTATAAAGATTAAATTGAAACATTTGGAAGAGTAGGGATCATTTGAAATCATGATCTAAAGAATGTAGAGCAAAAGTGTAATATTTATATTCTACATTCATTTAACTAGAAAATTTTGGACAAAGGCTTATTAATTCAAGCATGAGAGAATTGTGATAAAAAGGATTAATTGGAACTTTTTTAAAAATTTTGAGATTTTAAGAAGTAAATTAGCTAGAGGGATAAAAAAGGAAAAGGAAAAGGAAAAAGAAAAGAAAAAGAGTACCGACACAAGAGGAATTGGGGGAGCGTTTAGAACACGCGTCTGAAACTGAAAGCATGATAGTCAATGAGTAATGCATTAATATCACTTGGTTATGCTTTTGCAAGCAAGCAAACCAACGCGCTATACACACTCCTTTTATACTGTCTGTCTCTCTCTCTACTCCCCTCACTCTTTCCCCTTTCTCATCATCTAGCTCGTTTTCTTCTTCTTCTTCTGGCAGCTTTGTACATGAATTTTTGAGTTCCCATTCAAACAAAGATCTATCTCTCTCCTACATTTTAAAGAGAGCCATAATTTCAGATCTCAGGTATAAGGTAAAAAAAAAAAAAAAAAAATCTAGCTTTTTCGTTTTCGTACTTTTTCTTTGGATATATGGAGATTTATTCGCATTTCTCTTTGCTTTTGGGTTTTCTAATACTGCATTATTATTATTATTATTATTATTATTAGGATTAGTTCCACTTTGCATTTCTTTTTATTTTCAAGCAAAACTCAAACTTTAACTAATTACTACAACACTACCACTACTGTTTAATTACTCTCTTACTGCTTTGTATTCTTTTCATTATGCTCATGGTTTCTCAGATCTGAGTGCAATGCGCTTAATTATTTTTGATGTTTTATAAATGTCTCATTCTGAATCTAGGCAGGCATTATTCAATTTCAAACAATTCAAAATATACAACAAAATGAAGTAGATTTCTTTCATTTTTTTTTTTGGGAGGATGTAAAACGTAAGAAACTACGTGAATTGCTTGACGAATTTTGTTTGAGGAGGAGAGAGTATATATATAATAGCATTCTGGAATTCCAACAAAGATCCTACAACTACAAGGTTAGGTACTGTGCTTTGAGACGATTCATTCTTGCTCAAATAAGCTAGTATTCTTAACAGTTTCAAGCATCATCCAATCAAATCTTGAACTAGTCTCTTCAATCTCTATTTTCATTCTAATTTGTAGGCCTGAACTTTTCTCTACCTTAGGCCATCCTCCAAACACCCAAATAGTTATTGTCTATAGTATATGATATATCTCACTCCTAAACTCCCAAACTATAAATTTCTTTTTTCTTACATGAATCCTCTTCAGTAGCATGCCAACGCTATCTGAAATAAGAGGAGTTTGAATTAGAGGAGATAAGCTTGTAGTAGATTAGGTAGTTGTCTCCTTGAGATGGATCTCTATTTAATCCACTTAACCTTCAGATAATTTATATAAATATTCCTGAATATATTTTTCAGTTCCAATAAAAACCTCCCCGTTTAATAGTAAGGTGGAGGGTGAGGTTGCGGGTTCAAGACCCATTGGATGTGTGTGTAACTTACCAATATATCAGGCATGCAAATTATCGGGCATCTAGCTGCCCTTGACACTTTCAGTTTTTTCTCTGGTTATATATATATATATATATTTGGAGTTGCATATAAAACATCCACAAACTCAGATTGGTTTTTGAGTTAATATATACCTTTTCTTTCCTGCTTATTCAGGCTCCTTTGCTTCTACAGAAAGCTGGTTAAAAATGGAGGGTGGAATAGATGCTGATGCACCTTTAGATTATGCTGCGATTCAAATTTTGCCTAATCAAAACAGGTAAAAAATTTTCTGTAGATTATCTGACATTTATTGGCGGAGGTGGAGCTGACAAAAGTAGTTCAGTTATAACACTTCATACATGTTAGTGAAGAATATTTAGAGAGTTCAAAAGGAGGAGCTGAAAATGTTTCATCAGCCTATATAACTTCAAAATTGCAGATTGAAAAAAAAAAAAAAAAAAAAAATCCAAATATCCGAAAAAACATTGGAAAAATTGACAACTTAGATCATGTGGTTGTCAGAATCTAGTGACTGTGTTGGTGCTGACTTAGCGATGGTGTTCTTGTACAGTTGTTGATGTCAGCACCCTACTCTATAGGGTTGGATTAGTATGCTTTGATTCCAAGTGGAGTTGTGAAACATGAGATATTAGGGTTAAATGAGAGAAAAAAGATAAGGACAGAGAGAGAGATTTGAGAAAAATTTTAGGCTACAGTATCAACACTTCACCTTAGCAAATATTTATGTTAGTCTTCGCTGCATGATTATAAGAATACCCTTAACACACTAATTCAAAAAAACAATTAACTAGAAATAACTCTAACAAATATCAGTATAATATTCATTTATATTGTGATATTAGCTCTGTTGTGATTTTTTTTTTTTTTTTATTATTTTTTTTTCTTTTTGTCTTGGAAAATTATGTTAGCTGTCTGTTTTGGCTTCACACACAGTCCCACAAAAATTTTCTACTGATTACATGGTTATTAGAGAGGATTATATATCAAGGCTTTAATGAAATTTTAAGAATAACCTTCCAATTTTGCATTGTTTTGGAATATTGATGGCTTAACCTTTCTGTATACCATATAGTCTTTTGTTTCATCATAAGTTTCGATGGATATTGAGGTTTTGCCTTTTTGTTTCAATTTTGACTTGGATTAGATTAATGCTGAAACATCTGGGTAAATATAGAATCTAGGGGTGTCCATGGATCAGGTTTGGATTTATAAATAGCTCACCCATTGTCAACCGCCAATGCTCGGGTTTTAGACCTGCCAGTTCCGGATATGGTTGGTTTTGCTGATGTGGCGCAGTGACAACAAGGAGCTACCAGTGGCTATTTGGGGAAATGGAGATCTCTAGATCTGCACTAGAGCTGGGTGGAGATCTCTAGATCTCCATTCCCCTTTGATGATTCTAGAAGCCCTTCAAATTCACCGTCAGATGGGTTGGATGTGTTGGATTTTTATGTGGGAAACCTGACACTCTACCTGGAAAAAAAAAGGATTTCAGGAGTTTGACTTGCCTTTGACCACCACATGCATTGAAATTGGCCAAAACTCACTGGGTTGACTTGAGTTGGATGGGTGGTTTGGGTTTTGTGGGTGTTTGGACAGTCCTAATAGAATCAAATAAGTCCTTCAAGATGGAATGAAGAGAACTTGGATTTGAGCCAGACCTATTGAGCTTATTTGAGTTGAAATGTCAAAATATTGGCCACATGTATCTATGTTTCTGTTAGTTATAATAAACTTATCTAAAATGTTTGGTGTCAGGGATGGGGGTGTTAGGTACGAGGCATTGATTTACAGTGACAACAAAGTAGAAAAACTGGCAACTGGGCTTCTTGAACAATTGTTGGCGCATGTACCAAAAGTAAATGACTTGTATGCTAAAGGTTCTGATGGTAGCTTTAAACTTCAACTTCCAGAAAACCTCAACAGTGCTGCATGGTTCACAAAATCAACTTTGAACAGGTTCTTATAATTTAAGTTTCTTGTCCTATTTTATTATTTGGATGTTTTCTCTTGTATATTTTTTGTGTACTAGGATTGGGCCCCTCACTTTGTTCTTTTTATTTAAATATCTAATTATGAAAAAATGTCTCTCATTTGATTTATTTATTTTTAACGAAAATGTTGGTATCTATTGCTCTTAATAGTACATATCTTATTCTTTCTTCTCAGATTCCTATGTATTATTAGTTCAGCGGATTTACTAGAGGTCACTAAAGCTATTGAAGATGAGATGATTCAATTGGAGGAAGCCAAAAAATTTCATCTCTCTTTATACAGCCAGGTGTATTTTCTGTCCTTATATAAACTAATATTTTAATGTGTATGGTTGTTCACCAACAAAAATTTTCCTCCTCAGGACTGTCATGATCAATTTGGAAGTTCAGAAGCAGGTAATTTTTACCAAAGTGTTATCATTCGAGAAAATTTGGTGTATTAAACACAGTTGTGTTATTCTCACATGTTTTTGTTATTATAAACTCCTGTCCCCTTTTTAATATCTTTGTAATGCGGTAATTATAGAAAATCGTACTTCGAAAATTAAATTAATTAACCCTAATACATATGTATTATTTATAGTTTGAGGATAAAATATAATGTTATCAAAATACCCTCACTACTTTTACAATATTACTCATAACACTCCTTGATGACATCCTCACAATAAAAAAATAGGTGCATTTAGTTTTCCAAAACTCGATGAATGCAAATGTGTTGGTTTAATTGAATGTGTTGTGAGTAAACGTGTGTTTAGGGTTTCTTAGTCAGCCTCCTAACACACAAAAATATTATATATGCCCCTGACATATATACTGATCCATAACACTTCCCCTCAAGCTAGAGAGTATATCATATAATCCCAACTTATTACATCAAGCTGTGGTAAACATATTAGCAATTTGGACTCTCTTAGAAACATATGGAGTAGTAATTACACAATTTTCTACCTTTTGCCGAGTAATGTGACAATCTACTTCTATATGCTTAGTTCACTCATGGAACATAAGATTGGAGGCAATGTGAATTGTTGCTTGATTATCACAATGCATGGTCATTGGCAACTTACATGATGTGTGTGCCATGGCTCTATACTCAACCTCTGCACTAGATCTGGCTACAACAATTTGTTTCTTACTTTTCCAAGTAATCAGGTTGCTCCTAGAATAGCACAATATCCAATAGTGGATTTTCTATTTGAAGGTGACTCTACCCAATCTGCACTTATAAAGGCTTCTACCTGTAGGTGACCATTAGCTTTATACAAGAAACCATAGCCTTGATGTGCTTTAAGGTACCTCACAATTTGAATAACTGCCTCTCAATGTGGAAGACGAGGAGCTTTCATGTACTGGCTCTCAACACTAACTGCAAATGATATATCTGGGTGACAAATATTTCATTTTGGATATTATCAAAATATTCTCACTACCTTGCCAAGCTTGGCAAGGTGCTCTCAGTAAACATTGTAACATATCATTTTGGAGGGCTGTACCACATGATGCAAGCTTGGCAAGGTGCTCTCAGTAAACATCGTAACATATCATTTTGGAGGGTTGTACCACATTGCATCATGTGGTGTGCCGAGAACGGACAGTTTTGAGGGATGTGAACACTTTATCCTTGAAATTAAATCCTTCTTATTTTGTACATTACAGGATTGGAGTTTGGCTTTCATTGTGTTCCTTGTGTGTTCCTTGCTTCTCTTTTTTAGATTTGCTTGAGCATTGTAATTTGTAAGTCTGTTCGTACTGCTCCCTGTGTACACCCCCGGTGTACTTGGGTTTCTTTTCCTATTTCAATAAAATATTTTTGTTACTTGTTAAAATAAAAACTAAAAAAACACTCCTTGAAACTAGGGCATATATGTCATGTAGTCCCAGTCTGTTACATAACAAATCTAAACGAGTCTTGCTCACTGGTTTGTGAAAAAAATAAAAAACTTGAGCCCCTATAGACATATGGAGTAGCAGTCACACCACTTTCCAGTTTCCACTCTTTCTCAGACTAAGTGACAACCCACCTCTATATGTTTGGTTCAATCATGCTGCTTAGTTGTCCAAGTAATAATTTTCCTCCGAAGAAAAAGTAATATCATGTAGTAGATCTCCTATCTGAGGGTTATCCTGGTAAAACAAAGAGAGAGAATAAAAAAGAAATAAAGAAGGTAGTATTGATCAAGACTAGAGTCAAATCAAATCCCTTGCTCTGATACCATGTTAGTGAAAAGGAAGATTTAAATAAGGAGAAAAGTATGAGAGAGAAGTGGCTGTTTCTATATTTCAGCCCTCACCCGATCCATTTCATATATATGTGAGAAAATTTACAAAATATTACAAAGAATATTGTGATGGTGACATTTGGTAGGGAGACCTCAACAGTAGTTTTTTCTATAGAAGGATGCATTTCTCTCTTTTTCAAAGAATACCCAAAAAGTAACATAACTTTCCCAGATCTTTAGTCCAAAACAAAGTATGAAGAAATACCTTTAACTCAGCAATTTCCTTCTGGTTGTCACTAGTCTCCAAGGCTGTCCAAACTTCCCAAAGCCATAAAACATATCGACTTTAACAAATCAACAAAGAAGTTTTTAAAAATGCAATTTGTGTAGGGATGAGTCTCTCAAAATTCACAAAACCAAAGAGTACAAAAAAAGGGTAGAAGAAGACTGAAAATAACATTAGTTGAAGTAACCAAAAAGGACATGTCAGTTAAGGAGGTAATATAGAGTATGACTTTGGATAGAGTAGAATGAGGAAAACGAATATATGTGGCTAACCTTGATTAGTTTGTTGAGGATTCATAGCAGATCCTAAAATTTTGACTGTAATGATTGTGGTTCTCAATGGGGCATACTAGAGTTTGTAATGGTGGAGGGGTGGGCTTAAGTGTATTATATATCATACCACAAATTTGAATTTTATATAATAGAATTAATCATTTAATGGCTACAATTATCATTTGTTTTTGCTTTGTTAAACCCCCAAAAAGTGTGCATTGAGCTTATTGAAAAGCTCCAAAAAGTGCACCATAGTGCTTCTTTAAATGTGCCTCAATTTGGAAGTGAAAATAGCAGAAGCGTTGGCACTCTGCGCTTCCTGCTTAAGCACACTTTTACCAACATTGATTTTGAGACTAAGACTTGGTTGTTGTTGTATTAAGTGAAATCTTTGACTTCCAGGGTTTAGTAAATGTTAATGGTTGTAGCTTTTCCACTTTTGACAGATAGCTATAACTCTATGGATGTGGAACCAAGATCCAAAGTAATTGCTCTTCCCTTTGTACTTTTTTTTTTTAGTTTGATTTTGCTGTTTAGATATTTAAAAGTTCATTTTGTTCACTTATCCATATAATCATATTACATTTACTATGAGCGGTTGACAATTTGTTGCATGCGAACAGCCTGAAGTTAAGATTGCACCATCAGATGTTTCAAAGTATGTCCTGTTCTTTGTTATGTTTCATTTAGCAGTTTTATATATATTTATTTATTTTGCATCACAACTGAGCTATTGAAAATTATCCTCGCAGAAATGAGCTGTTGCGAGCTATGGACTTAAGGCTCACAGCATTAAGAGGGGACTTAGCTGCTGCTTTTAACAAGGCTGTTGGTGCTACCTGCTCCTATAAAGAAATCACTGATTTAGCACAATTTTTAGAACATTTTGGAGCAACAGCTTTGAAGTAAGTTGCCTACCAAAGTAAAGGTTGCAATGTTGATTGAACAATGTGGTTCTACATAATTTATGGTCATATGGTAAATGAAATTCCTTTGGAACTGAATAAGATTACAATCCATGGCAGGAAATCTTTTTTCAAATTTGTAGAACTGAATGAGGAGAGCCAGAGTGCTGGTCCTCTAAATGATGACAAGTCCTCGTTCACACACAATTCAAGGAATGACAATGTAAACAAGAAAGATGGGAGTACTTGGACATCAAAACCTGTACATTCAGTTATACCAATAAAATATGGTGTTTCACCAGCAAAAGTTGCCCAGATTGAGCGAGAGGGCTCAACAGAAAGCGAGGAGTTTTCTGACTCAAGTGATGAGTATCAAACATCTGCTGAAAGAAGTCGAACTCTTATAAGGTCTGCATCACCCAGGCGGTCAGCGTCTCCAATGCGGAGGATTCAAATAGGAAGAACTGGATCACGGAGGGCCACTGCGTTAACAATTAAGAGCCTCAATTGTTTTCCTGCTAGAGAGCGGGCATTGTCTCATAGAGACATAGCTACAAACAATAGTGAAGACGAAGGATTTGAACAACCCATTAAGAAACCTGAGATAAATGTGCAAAGAATCAGTGTTCAAGACGCCATAAATCTTTTTGAAAGCAAACAGAGGGATCATGCTACGGACATTCAGAAACGGAGGTCATTAACAAATATCTCTATCTGTGCAAATAAATCTGTATTGAGAAGATGGAGTTCAGGTATGGGTGAAGCTTCCTCCCAATGTCTGCCAGAAATTGTTTCTGAAGACTCTTTTCCAGAGACTCCCAATAACGTCGCAGATGGTGAGATTTCAATGTCTTCAGTAGGAGTGACATTAGAGTCAGAATGTACATCTACAGGTCACAATCTTGTTGAGACATCTGAAGTAGATGTAGGGCTAGAAAAGGGAGAAGAAAAAGCATATGATCCAATAGATATTCAAGCAGACATGAATGTTTTGGCAACTGATGCTAAAGAAATCCAAGGAGAAGAAATTATTGGAAAATTAACAGCCTCAGATGAATGGAATCGACAAAAGGAAGCAGAGTTAAGTCAGATGTTGATGAAAATAACCGAAAATAAGCCTGTTAGATATGCTAAGCCTCAAACAAGCAGAAATAAAAAGGTTTCTTCTGAGAAGAGAGGTGGGTTTTATGACCACTACAGGGAAAAGAGGGATGAAAAACTTAGAGGTGAGAATGCTAAAAGGCGAGCAGAGAAAGAAGTGCAATTTAGAGAAATGCAGCAAATTCTTAATGAGAGAAAAGCTGAAATGGCCTCCACAAATGGGAATGATGTTGGTAAAAAACATGCTATGCGCAAACCCCAAAAACCACATAAAAGTTCATCTCAACCTGTAAATGCCAGAAAAGAAACCTCGAAGCCATCTGTTACAAAGAAGCTTTCATCTAAAGCATCACCCCTGCCTGCTACACGCAAATCATGGCCGTCAACGCCATCGCCAAGAGCCACAGGGGCATCACCAGGTAAAATCATATGTTCCGTTGGCACTACACCAGCACGTCAGAAATTCAACCCAGCACCATCACTCCCTCGACTGAGCCCTAGAGTGGAAAAATCCCAGCTGGGGCGGAGAAATGTAAAGGATACACGAAGTGATCATGACAGGAATGTAAAGGTTGTGAATGAGAAAAGGCAGGAAAGGGTGACAAACTCTTACAAAACAACCAAAACGAAAGTTGTGAGAGTTTCTGGAGATTGTTCTAGTAAAGATTCCGCAAAGCCTAGTTTCTATAACAAAATCACCAGGAAAAGCAGCGTAGTCCCACTGGAATCAAAACCTTTTCTCCGTAAGGGTTCTCGGAGTGCCCCTGCTATTGGTCCTGTTAACAAGAAAAAGCATTCTCCTCAGGTGGAGGAATGTCTGACAAACCGTCAAAATTTAGTGGAAGCTCAAGAAAGTGAGGTAATTATTAATGCTTCAGATCTGGTCAGTCAGCATCAAGAGGGAGATGTTGTGTCATTAGGTCTTCATGATGTTGTACAATCAGAAACTCAGGTAAATAGTGATTGGCAATGTGGTGAGACTGAGAACTTTAAACCACTTGCTGCTGATGGAGATAATGTCTTCAAAATTCAGGAAGTTTCTTCGTTCAAATCTCAAGTTGAGGAGGAATCAATTGTTTCCCCCATGGCATGGGTGGAAATAGAAGAGCATCAGGAACTGCCCATTCCATGTAATGTCAGCACATCTCAACTTGCATCTCCAGCTAATGTTGAACCTGTTGGATTGTCAATACGTGTACGTCATTCTTTGTCCCAGATGCTGCAAGAAGAAAGTAGTGAACCTGATACTATTGAGTGGGGAAATGCTGAAAATCCTCCCATCATGGTCTGCCAAAAAGATGCCCCAAAAGGATTGAAAAGGCTCTTGAATTTTGCTCGGAAGAGCAAAGGGGATGCCAGTAGTACTGGTTGGTCTAGTCCATCTGTCTTTTCTGAAGGAGAGGATGATGCTGAGGAATCTAAACCTCTAAGTAAGAGAAATGCTGACAATTTTCTTAGAAAGGCTGCTCTTCAAGCAAAGAACTTTGCACAGCAAAAGACTTCATTATGTGAAAGCTTTGAAAGAAATTTGGATGCTCGTGAACTACTCCCTGGTATATTTTCATCTTTCCCTTTTCTATATATATATAAATGGGTTTAAAAAAATAATAAAGAAATGTTTTTGATTTGTCAAAATGACATTTTTTTAGAACACCTGATTCAAATGAAAAAAATAATTTTTTATTTGACTTTTCTCTCNTATCTGTGCAAATAAATCTGTATTGAGAAGATGGAGTTCAGGTATGGGTGAAGCTTCCTCCCAATGTCTGCCAGAAATTGTTTCTGAAGACTCTTTTCCAGAGACTCCCAATAACGTCGCAGATGGTGAGATTTCAATGTCTTCAGTAGGAGTGACATTAGAGTCAGAATGTACATCTACAGGTCACAATCTTGTTGAGACATCTGAAGTAGATGTAGGGCTAGAAAAGGGAGAAGAAAAAGCATATGATCCAATAGATATTCAAGCAGACATGAATGTTTTGGCAACTGATGCTAAAGAAATCCAAGGAGAAGAAATTATTGGAAAATTAACAGCCTCAGATGAATGGAATCGACAAAAGGAAGCAGAGTTAAGTCAGATGTTGATGAAAATAACCGAAAATAAGCCTGTTAGATATGCTAAGCCTCAAACAAGCAGAAATAAAAAGGTTTCTTCTGAGAAGAGAGGTGGGTTTTATGACCACTACAGGGAAAAGAGGGATGAAAAACTTAGAGGTGAGAATGCTAAAAGGCGAGCAGAGAAAGAAGTGCAATTTAGAGAAATGCAGCAAATTCTTAATGAGAGAAAAGCTGAAATGGCCTCCACAAATGGGAATGATGTTGGTAAAAAACATGCTATGCGCAAACCCCAAAAACCACATAAAAGTTCATCTCAACCTGTAAATGCCAGAAAAGAAACCTCGAAGCCATCTGTTACAAAGAAGCTTTCATCTAAAGCATCACCCCTGCCTGCTACACGCAAATCATGGCCGTCAACGCCATCGCCAAGAGCCACAGGGGCATCACCAGGTAAAATCATATGTTCCGTTGGCACTACACCAGCACGTCAGAAATTCAACCCAGCACCATCACTCCCTCGACTGAGCCCTAGAGTGGAAAAATCCCAGCTGGGGCGGAGAAATGTAAAGGATACACGAAGTGATCATGACAGGAATGTAAAGGTTGTGAATGAGAAAAGGCAGGAAAGGGTGACAAACTCTTACAAAACAACCAAAACGAAAGTTGTGAGAGTTTCTGGAGATTGTTCTAGTAAAGATTCCGCAAAGCCTAGTTTCTATAACAAAATCACCAGGAAAAGCAGCGTAGTCCCACTGGAATCAAAACCTTTTCTCCGTAAGGGTTCTCGGAGTGCCCCTGCTATTGGTCCTGTTAACAAGAAAAAGCATTCTCCTCAGGTGGAGGAATGTCTGACAAACCGTCAAAATTTAGTGGAAGCTCAAGAAAGTGAGGTAATTATTAATGCTTCAGATCTGGTCAGTCAGCATCAAGAGGGAGATGTTGTGTCATTAGGTCTTCATGATGTTATACAATCAGAAACTCAGGTAAATAGTGACTGGCAATGTGGTGAGACTGAGAACTTTAAACCACTTGCTGCTGATGGAGATAATGTCTTCAAAATTCAGGAAGTTTCTTCGATGAAATCTCAAGTTGAGGAGGAATCAATTGTTTCCCCCATGGCATGGGTGGAAATAGAAGAGCATCAGGAACTGCCCATTCCATGTAATGTCAGCACATCTCAACTTGCATCTCCAGCCAATGTTGAACCTGTTGGATTGTCAATACGTGTACGTCATTCTTTGTCCCAGATGCTGCAAGAAGAAAGTAGTGAACCTGATACTATTGAGTGGGGAAATGCTGAAAATCCTCCCATCATGGTCTGCCAAAAAGATGCCCCAAAAGGATTGAAAAGGCTCTTGAATTTTGCTCGGAAGAGCAAAGGGGATGCCAGTAGTACTGGTTGGTCTAGTCCATCTGTCTTTTCTGAAGGAGAGGATGATGCTGAGGAATCTAAACCTCTAAGTAAGAGAAATGCTGACAATTTTCTTAGAAAGGCTGCTCTTCAAGCAAAGAACTTTGCACAGCAAAAGACTTCATTATGTGAAAGCTTTGAAAGAAATTTGGATGCTCGTGAACTACTCCCTGGTATATTTTCATCTTTCCCTTTTCTATATATATATAAATTTTTTTTTAGTTTATTTCATCCTTGTTGGTCCTAACATTACATCCTGATCTTCTTGAACCCCCACATTTGGGAGTATTGCTTGCTAAAATAGTTTGATATGTTTCTATTTGAGTCTAATGCTTTATACCATGGCTATTTTGCATGCAGCTCAATCAAATTTAAGCAAAGTGAACGACCCCTTTTCTTCTCAAAAGTTGCAAGAGAGCTGTGACTCAGCTGTGGTCCCCACAACTAAAGGTAAGTGTTCATCTATGATCTGGAGTATTGTACATCCTTATCAAATTCCTAATGCTTTGGTGTTAATACAGGTTCTTTCCATTTCTCACTCCAGTGTTATATTTTACTAATGCTTATTGATCCTGATATTCCAGTTTTTTATTTATTTATTTTATTTTTTATGTTTCAGCCACAAGGTCATTCTTCTCTCTTTCAGCATTTAGGGGCAGTAAACCAAGTGAGACAAAGCTACGGTAATGCGAAGGATGATGGTATAATGAGCCATGTTTATTTACCTTCCCTCCCATGCCATATGCAGGTGAAATTGGATCAAAGCAAATTTATCATTCTTTTGCGATGCTATTGCATGTACTAGATATTGTGCTCTACATGCACAGATCAGGGAGTCATCCCTATGCTTCTGCAGGTCAGGTTGGTTAAAGTGGGGCTCTGTAAATTCAGAAGTATCGTGATGTTTGATTTTGCATCCGGCTGAACATTTGGTTGCTTCCTTGTAAAGCTTTGATGTCAAACGTTAATCAAATTATAATTAGTGTACTTTAAGAATTTCACCATACATTAGAATACTGTACGTACAATAACAACAAAATAATTAGGCTTTGCTTACGTTTGAGTCGTGCATATGGCTTGGTTCATTTATTGCTACATAATATGCTCGCCCATAGGGAACCATAGAGGAGCATGTTTTCCGGAACAAAGGAAACAGTTGTGGCTTGAGTTGTCGATCTTAAAGTTCTGGCTCTCCTTAGCCAAAAAAAAAAAAAAAAAGTGTACAAATTCCTTCTGCCTAACTAGTTTGGTTGTTCCTTCAAAAAAAAAATTAAAAGGTGGTTATTCTAGTGCGGAAGGAAAAGAAAAGAAAACTATTTCTTTTGACCAGAAAAGAAAACTAATTTGGTTGTTGGTAGTAAGAGCAACTAGTGCTTGTCAATTTAGTTTCAATAAAATGCGAGGCCTTGTAAACCAGTAAACATATATTGTACACCAAAAAACGAACTACTGCCTGAATAAGAATAAGCAAATCATAAAAATAAAAAGATGATAAAGGCAAGCTATCTTCATGATTGTAAGCAAAAGATAGTAGAATCGATCGTCATATGAACGAACTCCTCCCTCGATTAATAAACTTTGTTATTAAGAGGACATTAACTTTTTATTCTCATATTTGTTTCGACTGGTAGGATAAAGAAAAGATTGAGCACGCGTTGTTGAAGAAACATTTTTAGTCCAAATCTATTTTAAGAATTGAATTCTATCAACTCTTCACCCTATAAATAGTATAAGAGAATGACATTAACTTGTTATTCCCATATTTGTTTCGAGTGGTGGATAAAGAAAAGATTGAGCACGCGTTGTTGAAGAAACATTTTTAGTCCAAATCTATTTTAATAATTGAATTCTATCAACTCTTCACCCTATAAATAGTACAAACGTGTTTACGAGATTTGATATTTTGAAACGGGGTTTGGATAGGTCTCCACTCCTTATTTCGAGGATTTGACTTGCTCATTGTTATTGGGTACAATAAAAGTTTGGATAGTTGAATCGATCGTCCCCTGAACGAAACTTCTATCTTAATTGATAAACTTTGTTATTATTATGAATAAAATTTTATCGTTCCGTTGATAAATTCTATTTTAAAATATTTTTCCTATAGCGCAAAATCAATCCAGACGAAATCAATTTTTTGGTAAAATATATGTTAGTAGCTAGTTATTCACAATACTTAATTGCTTTGAAAATCTACTGAAAAGTAACATTTGTTCACCGTTTTGACAATAACTTTTGAATTGTAAAGAATTTGCAGACGCGGTCTTAATTTTTTTAGAAAGTAGACATCTTGGAGCTTGAATTTGAACACAAATTTTGAATTTTTTTGACACAAATCAAGAGAATTATTGTTGTTTGAATATGGCCCACCGAGGTACTCGAAATTCGGATTCCACCTATGTGCCGATAGAAGAGCGTAAAAATGGAAGTCTAACATTCCGTTGACATATTTGGTTTTAAAATATTTTTCCTATAGCGTGAGATCAATCCACACAAAATCAAATTTTTGGTAAAATATATGTTAGTAGCTAGTTATTCACAAGACTTAATAGCTTTGAAAATGTGCTAAAAAGTGATCTTTGTTCACTGTTTTGACTATAAATTTTGAATGGGAAGGAATTCGTTGACGCGGTCTAAATCTTTTAGAAAGTGGATATCCCCAGCTTGAATTTGAACAAAAATTTTGAATTTTTTCGACAAAAATCAAAAGTGTTATTGTTGTTTGAATATGGCCCATTGAGATACTTGAAATTTGGATTCCACCTATGTACCAATAGAAGGGCGTAAAAATGGAAGTTTAACGTTCCATTGACAAATTCAGTTTAAATTTTTTTTTCCTATAGCGGGATCAATCTATACAAAATCAAATTTTGGGTAAAATATATGTTAGTAGCAAGTTATTCACAAGGCTTAATCGCTTTAAAAATGTGCTAAAAAGTGTCATTTGTTCATCGTTTTGACAATGACTTTTGAATGGTAAGGAATTCTAAGACGCAATTTGAATCTTTTAAAAAGTAGACATCTCAAGCTTGAATTTGAACACAAATTTTGAATTTTTTTTTTAACAATACTCAAGGGAGTTATTGTCATTTGAATATGGCCCATCGAGCTACCCAAAATTCGGATTCTACATATGTGCCGATAGAAGGGCGTACTACTGGAAGTCTAATGTTCCGTTGACAAACTCGGTTTTAAAATATTTTTCCTATAGTGCGAGATCAATTCATACAAAATCAAATTTTTGGTAAAACACATGTTAGTAGCTAGTTATTCACGAGACTTAATAGCATTGAAAATGTGTTGAAAAGTGACATTTGTTCACTGTTTTGCCAATAACTTTTGAACGGTAAGGAATTCACGGACGTGGTCTAAATCGTTTAGAAAGTAGATATCCTGAGCTCGAATTTGAACACAAATTTTAAATTTTTTGACAAAAATGAGGAGAGTTATTTTCATTTGAATATGGCCCTTTCTTGATATTCGGATTCAACATATGTGTCAATAGAAGGGCGTAAAAGTGGAAATCTAACGTCCAGTTGAAAATTTTAGTTTTAAAATATTTTTCCTATATCACGAGATCAATCCACAAAAAATCAATTTTTTGGCAAACTATATTTTAGTGGCTAGTTATTCACAAGACTTAATCGCTTTGAAAATGTGTTGAAATGTGACCTTTGTTCACCGTTTTGACAATAACTTTTGAACTGGAAGGAATTCATAAATGTCGTATGAATATTTTAGAAAGTAGACATTCCAAGCTTGAATTTGAACACAAATTTTGAATTCTTTCAACAAAAATCAAGAGAGTTATTGTCGTTCGAATATGGCTTATCAAGATATCTGAAATTCGGATTCCACCTATGTGCCGATTGTATGACTACTCTCATATCAAAATTACTCCCCATTTTTGTTATGAATGACAAAGGGTAAGTACATCAAGTAGACATCTCATCATCACTGGGCGAGCTAGCACCATCGTCCTCATCAGCATCATCATTGTCGGAGCCATTGTCACTTTCATCCTCGGAGGTCGGTGGAGAGGGAGAAGAAGCAACAGTGAAACCACCCATGACAGCCTGTCATCGTGCAATACAACCAACACGGGTGTTCACGTGACACAACCCATCATTGAGAGTGTCAAGGCCAGCATCCATGCGCACAAGCTGTGCCATGATGGCCTTAAGAGTCACTCCACCTGTAGAAGGCAAAGGAGTGGATGGAGCGGTAGAAGCTGGAGGAGCGGCCGTTTCGGTCTGAGTCTGCCTTGAGCGAAGCTGTGTATCACTTTGCTTACGGTGGCAGCATTAATGGCACCTATAAGAGGAAAGTGATCAAAACTGGGAAAGGAGACTGAAAAATGGCAAAGGATCCTCGTGATAGCCGAAGGAAAAACGAGCTTATCACAGGTCACCGTATCCATATAGACATCTATAAGGGATATGATGAAGTGAGAGGGGAAGTCGATAGAGATATCCTCTAAAAGGGAAAAAAATCGAGCACGTGGTTCTGCGATAGTGTTATAGTGAGACAATGGATGGAGAACGAATGTCATTACCATGTTTAGGAATCTCAGACCTTAAGCAAAGGCCGAGCAAGGGGTGTTTTGATAGTCACCCAAGAACGTGTCTCACAAAATAGAGACAAGAGTTCGTCTTTGGACACAGTCCTTAGATGCTCGCAGCTAGGGTAGTTAGGATGCGTAACCCTAAGAATGTGTCGTACCTTGGAGACAACCTTCGGAGTAACTACAATGCGTGTACTCGAATATGAGAGAAGGAATGAGGTACAGAAGTATCAAATCCGTGCTTGTTGGAGTAAAACTCCTGTATGATCTCGGAAGGGCATGTGACCGAGCGCCACATAGTGACTTCTAACCCCGATTGTAGATTTTAGTGGGTAGGTCAGTATTGGAAAAATCTGATAGGATGACTTGGCGTTCTAAATGAATGCCTTGTTAAGAAAAGTTCTCCGAAAAGTCCTTTCGGGCTTTATCATCATGGAACCAAACATGGGAAGGAGTAGGATCAGAGGAAGAAGATGCCCCGGAACGAAAAGGGTTCTGGATGGAGTAGATTTGCTTTTTGGTGCCATAAAGCAACTAACGAAAGAAAGAGAGATAGAGGGAGAGAGAGAGACAATCAGAAAAGCACCAACAAGACACAATTTACAAAAATATAAAAACTTGAAGGTATGTATGCATGAACATGTGACATGCAAACTTAATACATCATGGGCTCAGCCCAATCCAAACTACCAACACACAACATTGCAACAAAGTAAACACATCTAAAATGCATGAAACATTGTTACAATGCAAATGTGATGCAATGCATGAACATATAGGATCATTTACACAAACCCATCCAAAAATTTCACAAAACTTCATCAATTTTAAAAAACCCAAGATTTTTTCAAAACCCAAAACCTAAATCTAAATGCATAAATCATGAGAGTTATTCGTCTAAAAATGGCCAACCGCGTTAGCCGAAATTCAGATTCCAATTATGTGCCTATAGAAGGGCGTAAAAATGGAAGTCTAACGTTTCAGTCACGAATTTGGTTTTAAAATATTATACCTATACCACGAGACCAATCCACACAAAATAAATTTTTTGGAATAAAACATTTTAGTGGTTAGTTATTCATGAGGCTAGATCACTTTGAAAATGTGTCGAAAAGAGACCTCTGGAAACCGTTTTCGTTGGGGGACCAAAATTTGACTCCCTACACCACTCTAAAGAAAGGCCTGAATGGTGTGATGTTGAAAGCCATAAAAGATTTGAACATGTCGTCCTAATCACCAATTGGTTTTGAGGTGGAATGGCATAACTCACAGTTCGACAAATGGTATCTGAGCCAAGGTCACGGGTTCGAGTCTCGGGAGTGTCATTATGAGGGAGGGATTGTTGGGGGGACCACAATTTGGCTCCTACAACCACTGTAAAAACAGCCCGCGTGGTGTGATGTTGAAAGCCATAAAAGATTTGAGTGTCTTCCTCATCATCAATTGGTTTTGAGGTGGAATGGCATAACTCATGGTTCGACAAATTCTTTGACGCAGTCTGAATGCTTTCAGAAGTAGATATTTCAAGCTTGAATTTGGACACAAATTTTGAATTTTTTTCGACACAAATCATAAGAGTTATTGTTGTTTGAAAATGGTCCACCGAGTTACCCGAAATTCAGATTCCAACTATGTTCCAATAAAAGGGCGTAAAAATGGGCGTAAAAATGGAAGTCTAACGTTTCGTTCACGATTTGGTTTTAAAATATTATAACTATACTTTGAGACCAATCCACACAAAATCAAATTTTTGGTAAAAAATACGTTAGTGGCAAATTATTCACGGGACTACATTGCTTTGAGAATGTGTTGAAAGTGACCTTTGGTCACCGCTTTGAGAAAAAATTTGAAGGGTAAGGAATTCTTTGACGCGGTTTGAATGTTTTGAAATTAGTCATTCCGAGCTTGAATTTGAACACAAATTTTGAATTTTTTGGACAAATCAAGAGAGTTATTGTTGTTTGAAAAATGGCCCACCGAATTATCCAAATTCAAATTCCAACTATGTGCCGATAGGAGGCCTAAAAATGGAAGTCTAATTCCTCTCAATTCTTTATTTGACTTTTTCTCTCTCTTCTCACAAATTTGTCTCTCTCACCCAACCCGTGTTCTCTTTCTTTCCTTCTTTCTTCTTCAAATTAGATTCCCAACCCCTCCTTCACCCTTAACCTCAAACGTCTTTCTCTCACTTTGCACCTCAAATCAAACCCAAATAAACTTCTTTCTTCTCTCTTTGTCGAGCGGAAAATCTATGGATCGGCGTCAAGGGTTTTTGGATTGGGGGTTTTGGTCTGATGGTTGGTTGAGTTTGTTAGTTGATGGGTTGGTTGGGTTGGGATTTTGGGTCGGTGATTGGTTGAGACAATAGATGGGTTAGTTGGGTTGGGGTTTTTCGAGGGTTATTGGTTGAGTTTTGGGTTTGGGTTGTTGAGTTGGTTGTGATTTTGGTATTGGGTGGTTTCGATGGGTTTGGATTTTTGTTGTTTTGGAGGTGGGTTGTGTTGCCGATGGGTCCGACCAAACCCATACCAAAACCATATTGTTGTCTAAAGTTGCATCATCCTCCACAGTTGCCGATGGTTCTAATGTGTTGTGTTTGTGGTTGTGGGCAGCGGTGCTATGGTTGTGGTGGCAATTCTAGCTAAATATTATTTTAATGTGTTGTATATATTATTTTAATATATAGAATTAAAGTAGGTTTTTCAATGTGTCAGAATGGCATATTTATAAAACACCTGATGAGAATGTTCTAAAGAAAGTTGTAACTTGTAAAAGATTTTTTTTTGTAAACAGTAGTGGCGTCAATGGGGTATTAAGCATGGTTTTGAAAATTGGTATGGTGAAAGAATCGAAAAATGAGCTAATTACCGGTTTTATGGTTGGACCAAGGTTCGACCAATGGTCAAACCGGTGACGTCATAAATAATTTAATTATTATTTATTTAAATTATATAAATAATTAATAATTTTTTAATATACTAAAACTAACAAACCAATAGTAATAAATATGTTTCCTTTAAAAAAAAAAAATACAAGTATATAAGTGTGGGGCCAGAAAATCGAGTAGCCAATGCCCACTTCAACCCAGGCCCAAATGGCCTACGCCGAGGACGCGCGATGGGTCCGAGGATGACCCTATCCTCGGACCGTCCGAGACCTCGGTATGGAGAAGGGCAAGCTCTGGGCGAACTGTCACCTCGGCATTGAATACGTTTACCTAACCCCTCTGGCCGCATTAATGGGGATGTAACCCCATGACAGGGCGGCATCGATCAGGGTGAACCACTTGAGTACGGATATGACCTTTGATGGGATAGGCCGTCAGGAGGAAGGCGAATAGATGATCAACAGGAGGAAGAAGATGTGGGTATATAAAGAAATGTGAGCAAAATGTAAAGGGGGTCTTTGGGGGGGAATGGGGGAAGAAAAAGCCTCCTCGGCCATGGTCCGAGGAGCATCCCCCAGTTGTAAATTGTTCTAAGTATTCTTTCTTCAATAAAAGAAAGGGGTTCATGCTTGTTGCACGCCGGCGAGCGCCTAAACCTTCGATCCACTCTCTACAAATTCATTGTTCTGGGTTCGTTGGGCCTTTAACCCATATCCTTTGGGCTTGGGCAACAAAAACTGACCCTACAATAAGTATATAAAATCTTTTAAAAAAATTTAACATAATAACATTACAAAACAATCATGCTTAACATGATAAACTTTCAACAATTTCACTCAACAATTTTAGATTGGCCAGGGATTGAATGCCAAATCTCTTATTCAACCATCAGAGACTTTACCAGTTGAGCTAACTGGAACCCACAAAATCTTTATCTCTTAGTTCATTTAAATAATTATTTTTTCTCCCTTGTCTCTCCTCTCAACATACACAACCACCACCGCACCATAGCCAACCACCACCCACCACAATTGCCAGAGACCACCACCACCATTTACAACCCAAATTTAAATAAATTAATAATTACGTATTACACTTTAAATATATTCGAAATACATATAATTTGAGAGAATAAATTAAAATGATAAGAAGGTGCTAGGTGGAGAAATGTGGGCTACAAATAAGATAAATCATAAATACCTCCAGCTCCATGATCCAAGTTCCAACACCTTCATTTGCTTTCTCTTCAATTTTTTACCTCCACATCCTTATCTTTACTTTTTGACTTCTCCACTTCTCTTTTTTCCTATCTTTCTTTTCATCTTTTTGTTTTCCCCCCTCTCTCTGTTTTGTCTTCCTCATGAGAAATAAGGAAGTTTCTGCCTGAAACTTCAGCATTTTCTAAGCAATATTCATGAGTTTTTTTTTTCCCTCTCTCTCTCTTGGACAATTTTCGGCCTCCATATGCTTGGTTTTTTAGGTGTACTTGTATAGGTTTGTGTGTGCATTTCCTTTATATTAGTAGTATTTTAGGTGAACTTGTACTGGTTTTCCTTTGAGAGAGCGACAAATACATTCTGGTTGAATTTTGATTTCGGCCAGTATTGACCGAAACTATAACGTGAGAGAGAGGACAGACCACCACAGTAAAACCGGTTCGACCACGCCGGTTTTCGGTTCTCAGGTTGAATTGGCCGATTTGCACTATTTATCGGTTTTTAAGCTATTTCTTGTTTTTTGACATAACTGGATCAGATTGAAGGCCGGTTCCCGGTTGAACCGGTTGGACCGGCCGATTCGGTCTGATTTTGAAAACCATGGTATTAAGTATCAACTGTAAGTGAGTTCTAATTAACTCAACTGGTAAAGTTTTTGATAGTTGAATAAGAGATTTGAAGTTCAATTCTCGCTTATACCAAAAACTGATTGATATCTTGATCTGATGATAAAAAATTATGACGAACGTCATAAATTAAAACTCTGTTTAAAAAAAAAAAAAAAAACTATGAAAGTCCAAAGTGCCACGTCAGCTTATGGCGGTTTCGATTTGATACGGCGCCACTTTTAAAAAAGCAGGCCTATGGAGACGATAGTTTTCACCTACTTCGCACGCAGTCCTGCCTTTGCCAACATTCTTTCCGTTACGATTTCACATTCGTTACGATTCCGCATTCCGTTCCTGCCTTTGCCTTTGCCTACTTCGCACGCAGTCCACTTCTCAAAAATTTTATCCTCAAGCAAACCAAAACCCAAAAAAAAAAAAAAAAATCTTAGCTTCGTTGGCTCCCACAACTTATTCCTCTGATTCTCAGACTCACGCAGGTACGTAAAGTTTCGTACTTTGTCTCTGCTTTTACGGGGGAATGGGCAGAATAATCATGGGTAAGAGGAGTATTTGGTTAGTTAGACAATGGGTGAAACTATAAAGGAAACTAGGCATCTCGAGTTTTAGAAAATCAAGATCCATTTACATAAATCTCGAGTTTTAGAAACTCGAGTTCCATGCAAAAAAAATTATAGTTTTATTGCCCCTATAGTGGCGTTTTTAAGTCTTATAGTGATGTTTTAAAGCCCTATAGCGGCATTTTTCTGCAAAATTTTTTCATAAGTGCTCAATACCAGGTTCAGTGAGCCCTATAGTGGCGTTTTTATGCCCTATACTGACGTTTTAAAGCCCTATAGTGGCGTTTTTCTGCTAAATTTTTTTATAACTCCATTTTTAAGCCCTATAGTGACGTTTTTAAGCCCTATAGGGGCGTTTTCTGAACTCGAGTTTTTAAAACTCGATTTTCACTTGGATTTTTTTTACAAATCAAGCCTCAAAAACTTGATTTTTATCTTGGAACTCGAGTTTTAGACACTCGAGATGCTAGTTTTCAAAATTCTTTTGCAACGTGACAACTAACTAAATTTTTTAATATTTATTGTTATTTAGAAAAAAAATTCCTGCTTTTACATTACTTCTACCACAAATTCCTTTATTTTTATTTTTATTTAATTTATTCAAATTTTTTTTAATGGGGTTTGTTTGAATTTTAAGAAAAAGTTTGGAACTTTTTGAAACTGTGGAATTTATAAGGATTAGGGTTTTTTTTTTTTTTTTTTTTTATTAATTAAGTAGAAAATGTTCATCATGCTCTAACCCGAGGAAGAAAAACCATCTTATGTGGATGATTTGTTACATATATTCGATATAGTTGATGAGTCCAGTCTTGATGGTGATGTAGGCAAACGATTGAATCAGATGGTTCCTGTTCCTGTAAGTATAGTATCTTCAGTTGTTCTGTTCACCTGTCTGGCAACATATATATTCAAGTTATAGATTATCATTGTCATCCTCTTCATTATTTGTGTGTGGAATCTGCTATATATTACAATGGGAAGATTGAATGGCTCGAAGTGGAATTGTCTTGCATGTCTTACGTTTAGTGGTGTGTCCTTTTATAATAGAGAGAGAGAGAGAGAGAGAGAGAGATATTTAGCATTTTCAAGAAAATGAAGGTTTTGTATCCAGGGTGCTTAATTAAAGTCACAGTGAGAATGGGCGTGAATTTATCCTATTGTGGGTGTTTAGTTGCTTTTGATTTTCAAACCTCTCCTAAGCTGTGACATTCTTGGCTGTCAATATTCACACATATTGAACATGATGCCATTGTAAAGCAGATTCCATAAATGATTTATGAATAACTTTTATTATTGTCACATCAAGGAGAGTAGCAGTTCAGCTTAAAGTGGATCAGCGACATAGATCATCCTCTAGTTTTTTTAGGGGTGCTGTTGGGAATAGAATGGATATATATATATATATATATACTTGTCCAATCTTTTGTGAGTCAAATCCTTTTAAATTACAGCCTATCTTCATTACAACTTCAATTTGACTTTAATTTCTTTGAAACAAATATGTTTACTTTTGAGCAGATAGATCCACTTTCTTAATTTCTTGTCCAGGCTGTGGCTATTGACATTTAAACTATACAGCAATTGATGCTTTCTCTCATTTACTTTTTGCAGCATGTTCCTAAAACTAGTGAGAAAATACCCACAGCTGATGAAGAAATATCAGATCATCAAAGGCTGCTAGAGAGGTCTTCTGTCATTTTTTCTTGTCTTGCTATGCTTAGTATTTTTTTGAGTTTTGAGCAGTCCAGGTTATATGCTTATAAATTATATTACTAAAAAGAATAATTACTGAAAATATTACAACTATTAAAACAGCCTTTACTTCATAATTGATCAAAAGCACTTGAATGATCCTTGAGCTGCCAGTCTTAACATTTTGATTTATGTACTGAGAACTGAAATTTTCCACTTGCGCAGAATGAAGGGGAACTTGAATTATGAACAAAGAGCATAAATACTAAATAGGGTACTAAAATTTGAAATTATTATATTAGGATTGAATTTGTAATGAACATGGTTTAGCGGTCATTTTGAAATTTTAAGATGGACAGGATTTTGAAGTTCATGTTGTGGAACTTGTGGAGAAAGTGGTTATCATATTACATATCAAAAAAAGAAAAGGGTTATTGTTTGAAATTTACTAGTCGTTTGGTCCGGAGTAATCTTTTAGGATTTCCAAGCATTCCGTGTTTGGTTACAAATAGTTCTAGGTAATCTAGATACCTACAAGCATCTGGAAGGGTGGTTTGTGGATACCCTCTTAAAAAGGTGGGTAACACATTCCCATGCTTTGGGAAGGCTCTATTTTATAAAGAGATATAATTATATCCTCAATTTCATACCATTTGACTAACTAAAATTTGCTGTCTCTATTAAAGTAATTATGCTACATATTCAACTTTTTTTTTGGTTGATGTTATGGTTATATTCACCTTTAATTTTTTTATAAATTTATCTCCTAATTGGATTTTTTTTGTCTTTTAAGAAAATAAATAATTTTAATTGACAAGGCAAGATATCCTTGAAAACCATTTAAAAAAAAAAAAAAAAACTGAAATAATTCTTATTATTATTTTAGGAGATTTGAGCTAATTAATGGTTCATATTGTTATTCTCATTATATTTTTGTATAAGCCATGTAAAAGTGATGGTAATACACATGTGACACATTGTATTTATAAATCTAAGGATAATTTGGGAAGAATAAATCATTCTTATAAAATTTTTGCAAATAAACCAAATCTGTGATCTCACATTCTCAACAATCTTAATATTCCTAATCAAACCAAACATGAGCAACTTACTTTCTTGGGCATTGAGGTTCCCCAACATCACATTCCCAAGAATCTAAATGCCGGTGGCATATTTGATTTCTCGAACCAACACCTACATTAGGGTGGCTTTGGAATTCATAAGAGGGGCACCTACATTAGGGTGGCTTTGGAATTTATAAGAGGGGCAGGGAAAAAGAGAAGGGTTTGGAAGGGTACAGTATTTCTGATTATAGCATAAATGTAATGAATATAAGCTTAGAGTCATCTTTATTCTCCCCTTTTCTTTTTTTCTTTTCTTTTGGGTACTATATTTTCTCTTTGTATACACACAAGAAGAAAAAACTGACCCTAAAAAAGAGAGGAAACACTGATTTTGTTTGAACGCAAATAGTTGAATAAAGTTTTTCTTCAAACCAGTTTTGAAGAATTTCTTCAACTCACTATGACACGATTTATAAAACTATCCATACGTATTATTTAAAAATCATATGACTTATTTAAAAAGTTATTAATGACTTGTTTGAAAATCATGCTCTATCTCACAGTAAGTTAAATAAGAGAAATTAAGAAATTATTTTTCATTTTATTTAAAGTTGTTGCCAAACATAAAAAAAAAGAAAAGAAGAAGATAGTTTTATAGAAAATACTTTTAGAAAGCGATTTATTTTCTAGAAAACATTATTGTTAAAATAAATAGAGCGTTAAATAAAAATATACGTGACATGAACAGTTTTCTTAACCATCAAGTAAAGACTGGAAAGAAATTACCTCCAAACTTTAATGTCTTAAATTCTCATTTGTTACACTCATTTTTGCACTACACAATAAAATAATAATAATTTAGCGGCGATGGCCAAAAGCCTGTCAATGCCAATGTCAGCATTAGAGCCAGATCACTATAGATCCAACTTGCCTAATTGTGAATGTATACCACGCTGGCTTGGTAGTTACCAAGTGCAGTGAAGCTTCTATTGGGAAGAAGAGTTCGCCTCCGTTTGGGAATAGGGACGGATCCAGGATTCGAACATGAGGGAGGCCAAAGCTTAAATATATATATATATATATTTTTTTTAATGAAAGTAAAAACTAACATCTATTTCATATTCAATAAAATACTATATATAAAATAAGTGTTTCTTAAACATTTGATATTATAAACATCTCGAAAAAATATAACAAAAAAGTCACTTACCAAAGGCTAGTCTCACAAATTCACAATCATAGTACTCACAAAACAGTCACTACCAAAGGCTAGTCTCCCAAATTCACAATCACAATTTAGTACTCACGTCCTACTGTCCTGGTGGTACCACTTTATGTCTTTATAGATAAAACAAAAAAAAAAAAGAGTTACAAACACAGGTGACCAATTCACACAAAAAGCCATAATTACACAGTAGTCAATACAAAGCCACAAACTAGTCTACGGTCCACACAACACACCAGTCCATAAAAAAGTCACAACTCACAATCACAACACACCACAGTTCATAAAAAACGTAGAGGGCAGAGGGCCAAAGGCAAAGCAATATAGCAAAGACAAAAGACACAAATATGAACTTGAGAGAGGAGAGAAATTTCTCAGATTTACCAGACTCGCATGTGATTGTGATCAAGGATCTGAGGAGTAACAATAGCAGCAATATTGGATCTGATTTGAGGAAAAGAACAGCAGTATCAGGCTAGCAGTGATGGAGGCATTGATGAGGTTGAGTGGAGGAATAGTGAAGTTAGGGTAAAAATTTGGGAATTGTAATTTAGGTTTTCAATCCATATTTATTTTTTATTTTGTAGTTAATTTTAATTTGTTGGTTATTATTATTATTATTATTTTGGATGAGAGTTTGTCAGTTATTGATGTTATACTTTTAGTCCATATATATATATATATATATATTTTCTTGTGGGTCAATATCTAAATATTTCAGAAAAGATCTAAAATATATATATTTAAGAACAAATCTTAATTTTTCAAATTACATATGTATATCTTTTTTTATTTTTTAAATTGGAGACTATTAAGACCAAAATTTAAAATTTCAATATATATATATATATACTAGCTATTTACATGTGTTGTTTTCGCTGGTTTGTCAAATGGATACTGTTTGAGGTGTGTCAGGTTGTGTGGAAATGTTGTACGGGGGTCCCTCCAGGGGCTAGTGCTGTCTGGGCAGCCAAAAAGTTATAAACAATACATTGTTATGTCGTCAAAATTCATTAAAAAAGAAGATTATAATTATGTTTCAAAAGTAATATAAAAAAGGGTCCGGTTAATGTTAGGGCACATATTAAACTTTTCATTTTTAGAAACATTTTTTTAGGAATTGAAAAAGTTGTCATTACTTTTTCGAAACATTTTCTCAGGAATTGAAAAATCTGTCATTACTTTTTCAATTCTCGATAATTTTTTTTTCCAAAAATGGAAACTAATGTATGCCATAAGGGTTATGGCACACATTAGTAAAATCCTATAAAAAATTAATAGAATCTTAAATTTTTTGTGTAATAATTAATCTATTCTCTTTTATAAAAAGTTATGTCTTAAGAAATAAAATTCTGAAATAATTACATAATAAAATAAATTTACAGTTGTATTTAATTAGTACCTATTTAACTATTAAAAATATGTTTATTTATATAAGAAATTTTGACTTTAAAAAGAATTGGAAAACAACTTGTTTATGGAAAAATATCCTTAATAGACAAACAAAATATGACAAATATGCTATCATTTTGTACGTTTTCTCACACCAATGATCACTTAATGTACATATGTATTAAGGTAAAAATGGCAAAATACCTCTTTCGCCTAAAAGTTTCAGTAAAATGCCTCTGTTCTAAAACAAATTTAGGAAAATTTCCCTATTTTGAAATTCGAATTTTAGAAAATCGAGTTTCAATGAAAAACTCGATTTGGCAAAAATCAAGTTACTTAAAAAACTACATGGAACTCGAGTTGCATGTAGGTTTTTTTTCTTTTTTAGTTTGATTTCATATAACTTGATTTTTTTAAAATCGAATTTTTCATTGAAACTCGATTAGAAAATTGAGTTTAAAACATGAGCATTTTCTTAAATAATTTCAGAATATGAGCATTTTGCTACATGTTTTGCCCGAAAGGGGTATATCTCCATTTTGGCTAATGTATTTGTGAGGGGGGGGGGGTAAAAGCCCAAACCTACGCATTGGGCCTGGGGCCCTGTTTGAAGATTACTATGTGTCCGAAGAGAGAAAACTGGTTGTGGTAGAGTCCATTTAGAAGAAAGAAACCCGAAAATGGAGGGAGAGTACAATCCGAAGAGGTCGCCAGTGGTCTGAAGAGGTCTCACTCCTCGAATATGAATAGTCTTGGTCAAACAAGCGTGTGGAAGGTCCAAATAACCTTCCTAGCAACCCCAATGATAGGGATAAGCTCTGGGCATGTCTAGGAATGATAAGAACGAAGAAATATCTCAAGGAAAAGCTGCTACCACCGTATTTAATGTACTGCAGCAACTTTTCTGGCCGCATTTATGTGGAGAAGACCCCTGAATAGTGTAATTTCAGCTACCACCACTCACAGAGAGCTGAAAAAGGTGCCTGATGGGACATACACTCAAGTGGACACTTAGATGAAGTACAAGTTGACGATGAAAATGATGGGAGAAAGGGCTACATAGAGAGAAGAGACCTCTAGTAGAAAAGGAAAAAGAGAGAAAGAAGGCAGAAAAATATCTTTACTGTAGCACCAAGAGTTGTAATGACTTTCCAGTAAATAAAACACCTCTTTGGACATTCATGTGTTCAACTTTTCAAGCATGATTTTATGTTAATTCATTCTTAAATACCATCGTTGACTACCGTTTAATTCACAACCAGCCCAGTTCTTTCATCCACTCTCTACAAATTCATTGTTCTGGGTTTGTCGGGCTCATAATCCAAACCCTTTGGACTTGGGCTACAAAAACTGACCCTACGCCTGGGTTTGTTGGGCTCGTAATCCAAACCCTTTGGGCTTGAGCTCCAAAACTGACCCTACAATTGGCGTCGTCAGTGGAAAGAGCTTGTGCAGGGGTGAAAACAACAATTGATGATGGCTGAACGAAATCAACAACAAGCAGAATCTAGGGCATCCCAGCACGTGGACCCTTTCCTTAATTTGGAGCAGAGACAAGATTGTGAGGGCAGTGCGCACACCGTGCACACTGGTTAAAGCCAGTCGCATGATGGGAGTTATGTGTCCCATGCAGAGAAGAACCGGGATTTGCAGCTGGAGGTTGAAAAGCTAAAAAGAGAGTTGCGCCATGCAAAGCAGAAACGAGTTCCTTCATATTCTGATGAGGAGTCTGATGACCAACAGGATTTCACTTACCAACAAAGATCACGAACGCCAGTCAGTGAGTCCTTTTCCTATGAGGAAGAGCATCATCATAAGAGGCAACCTCAGAGCCCACCACATGGAGGTGTGGGGAATGATGCCATGAGCAGGGCCTTGAATCAAATCTCTAGATCGCCTTTCACACACAGGATTGAAGAAGCGAGACTCCCCCAGCGTTTTAACCAGCCTACGTTCACCATCTATAATGGTAAAACAGACCCGGTGGAACATGTGAGTCACTTTAATCAAAGAATGGCAGTCTACTCCAAAGATGAAACTCTGTTGTGCAAGGTCTTCCCCTCCAGTCTTGGACCGGTTGCAATGAGGTGGTTTGACAGCTTGAAGGCAGACTCCATCAATTCCTTCAAAGAGCTCACTCAAGCCTTTGGTTTGCGTTTTGTCACCTGCCGAAGAGTGTCCAGGCCTTTGTCTTTTCTGCTATCCTTGAGTATGCAGGAGGGTGAAACTCTGAAGGTGTATTCGAATAGGTACTGGGAGATGTTTAACGATATGGAGGGAAACTTTGATGCAATGGCCCTCGACACATTCAAGCTCAGCCTTCCTACTGACCACGGTTTAAGGACGTCCTTGTCTGGTAAGCCAGTTACTAGCATGCATCAGCTAATGGACCGTATTAAAAAGTATAAAAGAGTTGAAGAAGATCAACAACAAGGGAAGGGTAAGGAAAAGGTTATCCCCCAAGAGAGGAGGGATTTCAGGTCGGATCGATACAACAACAATAAACTGCGGAGAGATTTTTCTACGCAATCAGGATCAACAAATCCCCAGGCAGTCAACATTGTATTTAGAGAGCCAGTCCATCAAGTTTTAGAAAAGGTTAAGAATGAACTGTTCTTTAAGTGGCCAAACAAGATGGTAGGAAATCCTGAGAGGCATAATCGCAATCTCTACTGCCAATACCACCAAGACCATGGACACACAACTGAAAATTGCAGAAGCTTGTGGGATCATTTGGACCAGTTAGTCAGTGAAGGGAAATTGAGGCATCTCTTGCATCACACTAGTGGCCGAGGAAGTCAGATGAGCCCGGAATCCCAAAGAGATGACCCTTTAAAGCCTCCATTGGGAACTATCAATGTCATCTTCGTAGCCCCAGGAAAAACAGGATCCTAGCCATCAAAGGTCATGACAGTAACTCAGTTCCTTGTAGGGGACTCTGGCCAATGTCCGAAGAGATCCAAACCTGATGATCAACCAATTTTAGGGTTCTCGGATGTTGACAAGATAGGAACTATCCAACCTCATGATGATGCGTTGGTCATCACCCTCGGAATTGGAGGGTATGATGTGAAGAGGGTAATGGTTGACCAAGGTAGTGCTGTAGAAATAATGTACCCTGATCTCTACAAGGAGCTGAACCTAAAACTTAGTGACCTAACACTATATAGTTCTCTGCTGGTTAATTTTGAAGGAAGAGTCGTCACCCCGAAAGGCTAAATACGATTACCCGTGCAGACTAGCTCAGAGGTGGTGGAGGTGGATTTCATAGTTGTAGACGTGTTTTCCCCTTACACGGCAATTGTAGCCAGGCCTTGACTTCATACGCTAGGGGCTGTTTCTTCTACCTTGCATCAAAAAGTCAAATATCCATCCGAAGGCCAGGTTTGTGAAATCTGAGGAGATCAATCCGTGGCCAGACAATGTTTGATGGCTGCCATTCAGCATAAGCCCGAAGCTGAGTCATCGGCCAAAGCCGAAAGGGGTTTATAGCAGCTAAAGCATCGGTTACTGCCCGCCGAAGATCCGGACAAGGGCGCTAGGTGCGAAGATTTGACAAAAGTCATCATTGGAGACAATCCAGAGAAATTCTTTCAAGTTGGATCTCAGCTACCTCTGCGGGAGAAAGAGGAGTTAATAGAATTTCTTAAGAGAAACCTTGACATATTCGCCTGGAACGCTTACGAAGCCCCAGGGGTGGATCCGAAATTCATATGTCACCATTTGAAAGTAAACCCCATGATCATCCCCAAGAAGCAACCTCATCGGCGCCCATCCAAGGAGCATGCTGAGGCAGTAAGAGAAGAAGTAGCAAAGCTCAAACAAGTTGAAGCTATTAAAGAGGTTTTCTATCCGGAGTGGCTGGCAAATACTGTGGTGGTAAAGAAAAAGAGCGAAAAATGGTGAGTATGAGTGGACTTCACTGATTTAAATAAGGCCTGCCTTAAAGATCCATTCCCTATGCCAAAAATTGATCAACTAGTGGATGCCACTGTCGGCCACCCTCAGATGAGCTTCCTGGACGCTTTTCAAGGTTATCACCAGATACCACTAGCCCTAGATGACCAGGAGAAGACTGCTTTCGTCACTCCTATTGGTAACTACCACTATAAGGTGATGCCATTTGGCTTGAAAAATGCAGGATCTACCTACCAAAGGATGATGACGAGGATGTTCGAGCCACAGTTGGGCAAAAATATTGAGATTTATATAGATGACATGGTGGTGAAAAGCAAGGTTGTGGCCGAGCACGTGAAGGACCTGGAAAGTACCTTTGAAGTTCTCAGAAAATACAAGCTGCACCTAAACGCTTCCAAGTGTTCGTTCGGTGTGGGGTTAGGCAAGTTTCTAGGATATATGGTGACTCACAGAGGAATTGAGGTCAACCCTGACTAGATAAAGGCCATCAATGAGTTACAAGCTCCTCGGAATCTTAAGGAAGTTCAGAAACTGACTGGAATGATTATCGCCCTGAATCGATTTATCTCTCGATCAGCAGACAGATGTCGGTCCCTCTTTTCTTTGATTAACAAATGGAAGGGATTCGAGTGGACTGAAGAGTATGCTGTGGCTTTCCAACAGCTAAAAGATTATCTAGCTCGACCACCAATCATGTCCAGTCCTGAGTCAGATGAAGTCTTGTTTGCATATATTGCTGTAGCTCCCTATGCTATGAGCTTGGTGTTGATCCGAGCAGATTGTGGTGTGCAAAGACCAGTTTATTATGTAAGCAAGTCACTGCATGAAGTCGAGATCCATTACTTACCACTAGAAAAGGCTATTCTAGTAGTGGTGCTCGGTACACGAAAGCTACCGCACTATTTCCAAGCCCATACAGTCATTGTTCTCACTCAGCTACCACTCAGGGCCGTACTCCGAAGTGCTGACTACACTGGAAGGATTGTTAAATGGGGTACGATCTTAGGGGTTTTTGATATCAAATACATGCCTCGCACATCAGTCAAGGGCCAGGTGCTTGCTGATTTAGTAGCCGAATTCACGGAGCCTCGATTAGAGGAAGTAACGTCAACGTCGGACATGGATAAAAAATCGGTTGGCGTGATTTCTCAACAAGCCTCTTCCCATTGGGAAGTGTACGTGGATGGTGTGGTGAACCAAAAAGGTTCTGGAGTGGGACTAGTGCTGGTATCCCCCAAAAGAATCATCATTGAAAAGTCGTTAAGGCTGGATTTCTCGGCAACAAGCAATAAGGCAGAATATGAAGCCCTATTGATGGGAATGGCTATGGTCCGAAGAATGGGAGGAAAGGTAGTGCCTTGTTGGTACCTCTACTTCTATAAATTAATCCACCATATGAAGCGGAGTTATATAAACTAGCTCAATTAAGGCATCCTTTATACAAATTAGTTCCATTGAGGTTTGTTTTATGAATTACTTTTGCAAATTTTAACGAAATTTGATGATAGGGCAGTTGCCAACAACATTCATTGGCAAAGAATTAAAGAAAAAGACTATTCTATTATAAAATTTGCGCCTTAATACATGTGGGTCCATTTGGATATCGTTTATTTTGTTGAAAACTGAAAATACTGTAGCAAAATAATTTTTAAATGTGTGAATAGTGCCATTAGACCCATTTTTAATGAAATTTTTGTTGAAAAAAATGTATTTGTCACGGGACCCACTAATAGTGCATTTATACTTGTGAAATGACCAGTGCACAAGGGGTGCGTGATGGTCTACCTATCTTTAGTAGCCTGTTCATGCTCAAAAGGTATTTATCTCATGCATTAAACATACGCAGCATGTCTTTTATAGAGCATAGGTCCCACATAGTTGTAGGATTTAGTATTTACACAGTATGAGAGAAAATATACATTTATCCATTGTATGAGATAAATACTTTCATGTTGACTCGATGAGCCATGCATGGGCGGCTCCACATTAAGCTCAGGGGGTTCAAATGAACCCCCTGAACTAGCCCAAAAAATATATATTATAATGTAATCTTTTTTTTGACCCCTTAAATAAAAATTTGAACACCCTAACTCTAAAATTTTGTTAAACACAATTGAAATAAGTTTGAATCTGATACTCTTAACAATATCTTGCCTTTTTAAACACACAAAAAAGTCCAATAACAAACTAATTTGATCTAATTTTTTTTTTTAAAAAGCCTAACAACAAAAGTATAAATTTGTTAATCTTAATTCTTAAACCTTATAAAAAGCTCATTTAGATCTTAAAAAATTCGAAATCAATCAATCAAATGGGAGATCAGTGGATGAATAATTGTTTGACTATATACATTGAAAAAAAAAATGTAACTAATAGAATTGATAATGAAGATGTCATGTAACAATTTCAAAATATGAAACCTCAAAACAGGTAATCATAAAACTTCTTGCATTTGGGATTTTTTTTTTTTAATGCCAATATATTCAACTTCATTTTTGTTTTAGATTTTATATAATTTATGTTTCTCATTGCACCCGCTAGAAAATAATCCTAGAGCCGCCACTGGAGCCATGGCTTGAATCACAACTTCTTAGACATTTCCATGGCTTGGAGCTGAGCTAGCACTCAGCTAATGACTTGTAGCCTCTCCTCGACTATTGTATCTCATATATACATCGTCACTCTCGCAGTATATGTATCACATAAATGTGTAGGTGTCACATACCATGCAAAAGAAGATGCATATATCTCGCTTCAAAGTCACAACTCAAACACCATATACCAAACACTTTTAAATTTTGGTAAAATAAAAAATTCTGCTTGACAACCGTATGGTTCATCCTTTTGGTTGAGAAGGATGCTGCCGTTTTCAGGAAGAGTTTATATTGCAAGAATTTTATTTTATATTTGTTTGGAGAAAAAGGATAATTTAGTTTAGTGGTTTGGTAATATGGCTATTTAGGTATTATCAGTTTAACTAATGGTAAGGGATATCTACTCATTTTTAATTATTAAAGAGAGACAGCTCAATTTATAGTTTAGAGTTAGAATTATGAACTCTCCCATAAATAAATAGTGAAAAGTGATTTTTATATAATACTAGTACATTTATTTGTAACTATTAAAAGGGAAACATTATTTACTTCACCTATCTAAAAAAACCATTCTTTAACTTTTTGTCTACAAAAGGTTCATTAGGTCTATAGGCAGGAAAAATGCTCTTAACACTGGCCATAACACCCACTTAAACTTTTAAATTTGTCAATTTACTTTATAAACTATTTATAACTGCCAAATCAATACATAAGTTAGTCTCCTTTTAGAATACTAACAGCACAGTCACGTGAGTCAGGTGCACTTCAAACTCCTCCTCTCCCGAAATTACAACATTACCTTTCTTGTTGGTTCTGATGTTACTTCTTCTATCCCTTCCTCTCTCCTCCATTCCCCTCTATTCCATTTCCAACCGACCAAAGACATAGATGGGTATCTCCAACGTGACCCGGGTACAACCCGACCCATTTGTGCCATCATTGACCACATAATGAACAAGACCACCCACCATGTGTTCTCCAAATTTGCCATCCCCACTAGTTTTCATCACATCTGGAGCTTGCTGGGCCGCCGTCCACCAACCTTTGTTTGCTTCAATGATAAGCTCTGTTATGGTTTTCTTTCCTTTTATTTATTTTTTTCACTTTTTATTGGATTTTAATGTTTATGTTTAGAAATATAAATTATTCTCATAAAAGAAGAAGAAGAAATATATATTATTTATTTATAGAACTTGTTGTAACGACCTAATGGTACATGAGTACTAACCGCTATCTAACTATTTTGTTCCCAGAGTGCCATCCATCACAAACTGCATGTTTGGCTTTAGCTTTCTTGGAACTCATAAATTTGTCAATACGTTAGGTAAGTTTCCAATATGTTTAGCTTGCAACTTCGTAAATATACGTAAGATACATTTACAAATAAGCATAACTAAATATGTATTAAAATTTTATCACGATTATACATATAATATATATATATATATATATAATGTTTGTATATTTGAAAATATAAAATAACTACTAATAAAATAAATATAAGTTTATTTGAAACAAATGAAAAAAAAAATCATTTAAATTGTTATCCTTGAAATTCTTAAATTTTAGTTTGTCTGACCGTTATTTATATAATAATAATACCATCAAAATGAATCAATGATGGTGACTTTTTTTAAGGTTTATTAATTTTGATTCTATAATTTTCACACTTAATAACTCATTTAACACAAAAATTTAAGAAATTTAAATTAGATTCCTTGATTTTTTATAGTGTAGTAAACAGTTGCACCAAAATTAAAAAAAAAAAAAAAAAAAAAAAAAAAGATGAGACACCATAGCATAAAATTAGACTCAAATTTGAGATTGTTGAATTTTCTTTTAGCTTTGGCTTTAAATACACACACATGTGTGTGTATATATATATATATGTTGAGGCTTGCACTGCGTTATAGTCTATAGATCTTGAAAGATCAACGTCTCAGCAAAAAAAAAAAAAAAAAAAAAAGATCTTGAAAGGTCAAGGGAGAGTGCAGTCCACCTAAGGAGGTCATATTCACCATCAATTCTATTTACTTTTGGATCACTTGGAGTAAAAGGAGAGTCAATTTATTTTTATATTTCATCTTATTTAGAAATTAATGAATATTATTGTTACTTTCACAAGGGAGCTTAACAAACTTGGAGAATTAATTGAAACATTGAACTAGAAAGGGAGCGGTTGTCTCAATTATTGAATCTTATTATAAAAAACCAAGTTAATGTGTATTTATTTTTTAATAATTTAATAGTTACAATAATGAGAGTGGAATTTCAAATCCTACACGCAATGCCACTGACTAAGTTAAGAAAAACAGATTATTAGTAACTGTAGGGACTGGATTTGGGACACATCTTTAGGTTGATAGAATGGACCCAAGCCCAGCTTGCCATTCAATGAATTTATAGAGTATGAGCTCAAGAACTAGGCCTTAGTAAGGGGTACAACTGCCCTGCATGGTTGTATGTGACATTATCAACTTAAACATGGGTTGGGATACACAATGATGCTCATCGGACTGGACTTCTGAAGTTTGACGTTCTCATTATTTCTTTTAAGATTGGTTACAAAGGTTCCATAGAGCATGGGTCATTACAGGACTTCCTGGTTCCCATTCCTCCCCCCCCCCCTTTTCAAGAGAGACTCCCTACGTTATATACCCCTCTAAACTGATCCTAACCCTCCATTTGTCGATCAATCAGGTCACCACTTGAGAGCCTGTCCCATCAGCCGCATCCCTGTTCCTCCAGTAGGTTGCAGCACCCAAGGCGGCGCTGTTCAGGAGTCCTGTCCTTATTAATGCGGCCAGAACGTTAGTTGAGGGCATTCAATGCAGAGGTGACAGCTCGCCTAAGGCTTGTTCCTTCGCCGCGCTCCCGTCGCCGACGCATGACATTGGACCCTTTCCTCCTCGGATATTCAAGGAGTCCCTTTCGGCAGGGTGTTCCTCGTGTTCTTTCGAGGTCTCGGACGCCCGAGGACGGGGTCATCCTTGGATATGTTCCTCGGGGGTCGGTCCTCGCGCTTTCATCCTCGGACCCCTCGTGCATCCTCGGCGTGGGCCCTTAGGCCTGGCTTGGAGTAGGCCAAGGCTACCTGATTTCTGGCCCCACAACACTCTCTCTCTCTCTCTCTCTCTCTCTCGCTCTCCATATATATATATATATATATATTATAAGTCTTTGAGTGGAGGTTTAACCACCATTACCAAAATTGTTGAAAAATTTCGTTCAAACTTATGCATCGCACATATATTAATCCATATTGTTGGGTTTGGAATCTCTCCTGTTCTAAAGTGGAAGCTGATGAGAATGAAAGAAAGATTGGAATGAGTTGGAGTTAGACTAAATCACTGACATATATATATATATATATAAGTTTGGATGAAATATTTCAACAGTTTTGGTAATTGTGGTTAAACCTCCATTCAAAGACTTTTAATATATATATAATATCCATTCTTATCTCTTCTTCACTTTCTTCTACGTCTAGCTCTCCTTCCACAAAGAAAAAATAATAATGGAAATTTCTCTGGACAAAGTTGCCACCTCCGTTCTTTTTGTTGTAATGACAACAATGTCATGCATGATTCTGAATTGGGTGTGGTTAAGACCAAAATATTTAGAGAGGTGCTTGAGAAAGCAAGGTCTTGTAGGCAATTCCTATAGACTTTTCTTCGGGGACACGAAGGATAGCCCTATGATGATAAAGCAAGCTTGTTCTAAACCCATAGAACTCTCTGATGATATTGTGCCACATGTTCTCCCCTTTAAACATCACATAGTGAAGCATTATGGTATGTATGTCTACAATAAACTTAATTACCTAAAGATTTTGTTGTAGCAAACACTAATTATATCTCACTCATTTCCATAGCAATAAAGTATGTATGGTTGTTTAAAGTCTTGTAACTTCTGTTTAAAAGCTTTCAACTATGAATTAGATTATGCCCAAAATCTTAAATCTGAACTGGAAAACTTGACCGATTGATTAAACTATAAACAAGAATATAAATTGGTAGCGGTGGAGCCAAAATTTTCTTAGGTAAAGCTAGTGTTAATACTTCTAATTTAAACACACAGCAAAAATTATTTTTTGCTAATTAGTAATAGTTAATAAGAAACTCTCACTTAAGATTTGTTGTGAAAATGATATAGACATAGTATTTTTTTTTTTAAATATTGGATTTTCTTCTAACCTTCGTGAACAAATGCAGGCAAGAATTCTTTTACATGGCTTGGCCTAAGACCCTGTGTAAACATAATGAGCCCTGAACAAATCAAAGATGTTTTCACCAAGATGGGTGACTTTCAGAAGCCTAAACCAAATCCACTTACTAGATTGCTTGCAATGGGATTAATAAGCTACAAGGGTGAGAAATGGGCTAAACACAGAAAGATTATCAACCCTGCTTTCCATTTAGAGAAGTTGAAGGTTATATATTACATTTCTTATCTCTTTAAATCCATGTGGAATCAATAGTTGTGTCCAAATTAGATTATTGTTATCACTTTAGTAAAAAATGTTGTACCTTAGTTTGGAGCAGCATGATTTATCTTTAAAGTGATATTGTATAAATCACCAAGTTTAACACAAAAACACTTTTGTACTAAACTCCATAGCTAAGTTTCAAATGTCCATCTAGCACATATTTTTTATCAAGAAACTTATAGGCACAGTACAATAATAACAATAGGGAATTGTTTGCATTTTGGTTATGAATAATGCCATAGACACAAACTGTTAGGACATATATGTTTTAACTTGTTTAAGAACATATGTCACTTAGTTATGTAAATTGGCTAATCCTTTGACAAAATGCACTCTGCTTGTAATTGGGTAGTTCTAGGTGTTTTTAATACTTCAAGAAACAATGTTTCAAGGTCAAGTGTTGAAGTCATCAAGTTTGTCCAAGAGAAAGCAAGCTGAAGTGCAAAGTTTTTAAAGCTCGACACCTCTCGACAGCTACCTCGACACCTGCTATCTGTCGAGATTTAAAAAGTCAGATTTTCAATTTGATTTTCTTGGGATCCGTGAATACGTTTTTGGGTCTTCTTTTCTTCTAACTCTAAACATATAAAAGGATTATTTTAAGAGCCGTTTTGGGTGACACAAGTTGCATTATCATTGAGCAATCTCTGTTTAAGCAAATTGTAATCAACAGATGAAGTTCTTGACCTAGTTCATCTTCCATCAAGAAGTTGCTGTGTATTTGCACCATAGGGTTTTGTAACCAAGCATCTTCCTGCTATTCATCAAGTGGATGAACTGAAGAACTTTGCAGCCAACCATTCTTCCTCAGTTGGTGTTCTGAAGTCGCGTACTTAGATCCGCGCATTGGTTAGTCACGTACTTGGGAGCCGTGCATCAAAGGTGGAGACTGTCACTACAGATCAAGTCCAATTGGGTATTGGGGTAAGGGTTCAACTGTAGGTTGGTAAGGTACTTGGGATTCCGTTATTTGTAACCGCTTGATTTGATAATAGTGGAGTTTCGGGAGTGGTTACTTGAAAATCACCCGGTGGGGTTTTTGCCATTAGGGTTTTCCCCATTCGTAAATAAATCACCGTGTTATTTATTTTTCGCTGCATATTTAGTTGATTGGTAATTTATTTGTGCTTCCATAAAATTGCATGATTAATTGATTAATTAATTACTTGGCTAAATTAATTAATTAGGGTTAATCACAAGGGGTCATTCAGATTGTGACCTATCAAGTGGTATCAGAGCGGGCACACTCTGATTAGGATTTAATCTTTGCTGTGTTAATCCATTGATCCCTGTTTGTCATGGATAGAGGACAATCTTTAATTATACCTCATTTATTTGATGGTACTAACTATGCATACTGGAAAGTACGCATGAGAGCTTTCTTGTAGTCTTTAGATGAAAAAGTGTGGCAAGCTGTAGAGATTAGCTGGATTAAGCCAACAAAAGATCCGGCCGATTGGGATGATACTAAGATCAAGGCGGCTAACTTCAACAGCAGAACGTTAAATGCCCTATTTAGTGCAGTCACAAATGAGAAGTTCAAAAAGATATCCTCAACTGAAACTGCTAAGGAGGCTTGGACCATCCTCCAGACTACCTATGAGGGCACAAAGGCTGTCAAAGACTCAAAGCTTCAGAGGCTCACTACAAGCTTTGAAGAAATTAAGATGGAGGAGGATGAGTCATTTGATGAGTTCTATGCTAAGCTCAAGGACATAGTGAACTCAACCTTCAATCTTGGGGAAACCATCCTAGAACCCAAGATTGTAAGGAAGGTGCTCAGATCTCTACCTGAGAGATTTCATGCCAAGATTACATCGATAGAAGAATCAAAGGACATTGACAAGATTCCTTTGACTGAGTTGGTAGGAAACTTGCAAACCTATGAGATAGGATTATCTAGGATTGGCAAGTCAAGTAAAGGTAAAAGCATGGCCTTGAAGGCAAAGGAGAGATTTTCAGAAGGCATTTCAAAGGCAACAAAGGGCCAAGTATCATTCTTCCCATTTGGTGGGGGTCCGAGGATATGTGTTGGTCAAAACTTTGCTCTAGTAGAGACCAAGATGGCTTTGTCACTCATTTTGCAGAACTTCTCATTTGAGACGTCCTCATCCTATGCTCATGCTCCTTGCTCAATCATAATTGTTCAACCTCAATTTGGTGCTCACATTATATTACATAAGATATAGTATCACAAAGTTGTTCCAGTTGAGCAAGATTTACGACCATTGTGCCTCGTGGCTTATTTGGTGTTCTATTAATTATTTAGTGATTAAAAACTCATTTTCTAAAGAACAAGAAACAACATATTATGATTTTCACTCTATTATATTATGTTTGTGTTTCTACATCCATTATTGCATTAATTGAAGGAAACAATGTTGAATAATGTTAAAAAAATATATATAATTAGAAAAATACATTATTATTATTGGTAAATTTTCATTTTTGAAGTATAATGTTAATTTTTTAATCCTACCCAAATTAAAAACCCTTTTACTGACTATAAGATCCCGATTTTAACAACTTTATTGCAAAGGCTAAAGTATATGATGCTATTAGAAAATTAATGAATTACCCTTAAGCATTCTAAAATTGAAATATTACACATGGGGGGATAGAAATGCCATTGATCTCTTTGGACTCAGCCAAAAAACTAAGGAAAAAAGGGGGAGAAAATGAATTCTCCGAACTGAAGCAATTTATTTAAGAAATGCCAACCAAATTTTCTAAGCACCCTTCTACAAATCAACCACCTTCTTCCACGAGTCTCGGCTCGATATCTCATCCCATCGTCTCCCAACGTTTTCTCTATTAGTGTCATTGACCAAGTACTGAGTGTTGGGCAAGTGTGAAAAGATCAGCCAAATAAAATTCATCACTAGCCAAGAACCGAGCCTCCTTTCATAGATGTCAAGCACTTTCGAAAACTTCTCTTTGTTCTACTTGAAAACTACTTTGTCTTTCTTGATATTAATTCGAGGCATGAATGCAAGTTGAAACGCCTGTTGGGTCCCAAATAATATTATTACAAATATAAGCAATCCAAAATAACAATTACACACAAGAACACAAAATTTACATGAAAAACCCTTTCTAAAGATGGGAAAACCATGGGACAAACTCTGAATAATTTCACTATGATCAAATGAATTACAATAATTCTTGTGTATGTCTCTTGGCTAAAGAAAAATCTCTCTTATTTTTCTTTGCTCCCTCACAAACACTAATTATGTCTTTCAAATGCGACAACACTTTGCTCTCTCATTTTTATTTTCTTCTCCATGCACAACTCTCTCTTGGTTGTCTTTCTTTTCTCTAAGTTGCTCCCTCTTGGCTATTATCTCTTCTTTTTCTTTCCTGTACGACTTTATCTTTCTTTGCTCTTACACATACTCTCTTTGTGTCTTCTCAGGGGCAGTAGTACCTTGCTATCTACTTCCTCTTGTGTTCCTAGGGTTTAGGGTTTAGGGTTTAGGGTTTTAGGGTTTAAGGTTTAGGTTTAGGGTTTAGGGTTTAGGGTTAGGGTTTAGGGTTTCGGCGTGGTAGCTGCCACCATACTTAATGCATCTCACCAAACCCCCTAGCCGCGTTTATGTGAAGAAGACCCCTGAACAATGCTGGCTTAGTTGCCGCAACTTACTAGAGACTGAGAAGGAGTTTAGGGTTTTAGGGTATAGGGTTTAGGCATGGTAGCTACCACCATACTTAATACAACTCACCAAACCCCCTGGCCTCATTTATATGAAGAAGACCCTTGAAGAATGCTGTCTTAGTTGCCGCAACTCTCTGGAGATTGGAGAGGGTGTCTAATAGGATAAGCGTTCTTGTAGTAGCCTGCATAATCATCAAATGGAGGGCTAGGATCAGGAAAATGGGCATATATATAATGGGAGAGATCCTCTAAGGGAGGGTGATCGGAAAAATCTCTATCAATAACACTGTAGTAAGAAGGACTCAAATTGTATCCAAGTATAAAAGAATTGTATTCAAAAGCTGTTCTCCTCGGACATTGTCGAGTAAGGATTTCTTTACATTGGGCCAGTCTCTTTTTGCTTTCCTATTATCATTGTTCGGGGTTCGTTCTTCGGGGTTTGTTGTTCGTAGTTCGGGGTTTGTTCTTCGGGGTTCGTTGTTCGTTGTTCGTAGTTTGGGGTTCGTTGTTCGTTGTTCGGGGTTCATTGTTCGAGGTTTGTTCTTCGTGGTTCGTAGTTCGGGGTTCATTGTTCGGGGTTTGTTGTTCGTTTTTCGTAGTTCGGGGTTCGTTCTTCGTTGTTCATAGTTTGGGGTTCGTTCTTCGTTGTTTGTTGTTCGGGGTTCGTTCTTCGTGGTTCGTAGTTCGGGGTTCGTTCTTTGTTGTTCATTGTTCGTTATTCGGGGTTTAGGGTTCATTGTTCGGGGTTTGGGGTTCATTGTTCGTTGTTCGGGATTCATTGTTCATTGTTTAGGGTTCACACGCACAAGACAGTATTTACGTGGTTCAGCAATTTGCCCACGTCCATGGAGTTGCAGGAATTTCACTATTATCAGTGAAAAATACAAAGTACGTCTACTATATATATATCCTGCAGGGATAGGACACCTTTCAATTTCATTAGATTTATGCTCAAGGACCTTATTACTACTCTTTATTTTCGAAGATTCATCTTATGTATTGCTTTTAGGAATATATTTTTCATTGATTTTTCCACTATGAAGAGTAGTTATAGATTTAGCTTGACTCACTTTATTTTTTAAGGAACTACAATCATCAACACAAAATTGGCCTTGGGAGTTTGGTTGTAGTTGAGATGGAAACTTACCCTTTTCTATTGTGCTCATGGATGTGGTCAATTTAGTGAGAGTGCTCCTAATGTCATTTATGGCTTGTTATTTCTGACTATTAATGGTGGATTGAGTTGGAATGAATTGTTGCAAAGTGTCCTCAAGACTTTCTTTGGAGGGAGATTATAGAGAAAAAAATTTGAAGAACCATGTGTAGGAGGTGCAACCACATTATCATTCCTCTAACTAAAATTTAGGTGATTCCTCCACCTTGAATTGTATTTCTCGGAATAGGAGGAAGAGTATGATTTTTTCACCATGTTCATAGCATTTGCTTGATCATGCAACACCTCTTTAAAAGCTGGAATTGTAGGGCATTCATTGGTAGAGTGTTCCATGATCTCACAAATTCTACAAATCTCATTAATTTTAGGTATAGTATTGATTCCATTGACCTTCCTTCCATGGCTTCAAGCTTCCTAATTAGACTAGCCACCCTAGCACTAAGGTTATCATCTTCCCTAAATTGGTACTTACCACCTCCAAAGGGGTTGGTGGATGCTCTAGACCTATCTGAGGTATTAGTGGTATCCCAAGATTGGACATTCTCAGCTAAGAGATCAAAATAATCAAAAGTCTGATCAGGATCTTTATTCAATAACTCTCCATTGCACATCATCTCTACAAATTGGCACATCTTTGGAGCTAAACTTTTATAGAAAAAACTAATTATACGCCAAGTTTCATAGCCATGATGTGGACAAGCACTAAGCAAATCTTTAAATCTTTCCCAACAAAGATAAATTTCTGGTTCCGCCATTGATCTTTGAGAGCTCATAGGCATAAATGCGGGACTCATGCGTGCTCTGAAGGCCTTATGGTCTCACATTTTCCTTCGGTTTTGAATTAATGGTTGCTCTACCATTATCAACATCTTGTTCTATGCCTCCAATGGCGTCGGAGCCCTTAGTTGTTGTTATTTATTTATTTTGGTAATTAACATTTTTTATTTTTTTAAATTAGGAAATAATTTTTTTTAAATCATCTAAAATGACATTGTTTTAGTTAGTAAACGACAAAACTTAACAAAAGCCTAACAGATGATTGAATTGATAAAATTTGAAAATTAAAGAACTGAAATAACAAAACTGAAATTTGAAGGACTGAAATGAAAAAAAAAAAAATGAGACTTATAGGGTGAATTTTATATTTTAGCCTAAAAAAAAAAGTTGATGTTTTTTTTCGTGAAGTACACCTTAGACCCATGACCCTTTGACTGACCTGATTGATATATACATACATATATATATATATATATATATGGAGAGAATCTTGTGGGATTTTCTTGTTGGGTGTGTATGGAATGAATTAGGGTACAATTATATATGGATGAAGAGATCTAAAAATTATTAATTATATTTTAATTTTAATTTTCAATTTCTTTTAAAATTTTTTTTAACTTTCTTATCAAATGGTTGATATTAAAAATTAACTTTTTAATTTCAACTGTTGAAAGGTATTGCATAGTACACCTCTCAATCCTGCAATTACTGTTTCTTTTCTTTTTTCTTTTTCTGTTTTGCTTACTATAAATTATCACGTAATATTGAGTAGTCATTCAAGACAATGAGGTTTTAACATAGACAGGAAGAGGGGAGAGAAGTGACAAGACATAAAAGAAAGCAAAACGTGTGAAGGTGGGAAAAAAAATAATTTAAGGACAGATATATGGGCCATGTAGTTAACTTGGTAGGTGTGAAAGTGAAATGTTCAAACTTTCCTCTCTGAAGTTAATAGCATTTTCAATTAAAAAAAAAAAGTTAATAGCATTTAAGATAACTTTTTTAGTATTATGTGACTACTCAATCTTGTCAAAAAGAAAAAAAGAAGCAAAAATTAAACTTTGAATCAAAACTTTATAAAGTACAGAGTCTATAGACTAGAGCATGAAGCCTTGTATTTAGATTCCGTGCATTTATCTAATGAAATGAGAAGATCGTTTAGAGCATTCTCATCAGGTTTGTTATATGTGTTAAATGCTATAATATTTGGCATTTGACACATGAAATCCCAAAATATAAGTTTCATCAGGTGTTTTATATGTGCCATTTTTTTGCAACATGCTACAGTACGCTCTCAAATTTGAGAGCGTACTGTACACCTTTACTATAATTTATATTACTTTTTTATTCTCGCTGGGCCCACTTCCTCTGTCTCCTTATCACCTCTTTCTTCACTCTGTCTCCTCATTCCTTCACCGAATTGGATCTGCTCTCTCTCTCACTTCATTTCTTTGCTCTCTCTCTCTACTCCACGTCACTGCCTCCCTCTCCGACGAAACCCAGGAGCATCAAGCCACGCCACGCCACACGAACCCAACACACACTCTCAGATTGCCGTCCACCAACACAGCCACACGAACCCGACCCACCACATCCACAACAACCCATGGCCTAATCACCACGCCACGCCACGCCGCCGAGCTTGTCGTGCCATCCACTACGTCATTGGAACCTCCCACCATCGGATTTCTCTCAATCAGCTTGCAGTGGTGGGTTTTGCTTTTGGGTTTGTTTGATTTGGGATGTGGGTTTGTTTGATTTGGTTGTGTTTTTTGCCGTGCCAATCTCTGTAGTTGTGGGTTTTTTTTTTTTTTTTTTTTTTTGCTGCAATTTAGGCTGATCTGATATTGAGTGATTAATTGTAGTGGTTGTGGGTTGATTGTGGTGGTTATTTTTTGGGTTGTTGTGGATTTTTTTTTTAATAAGGTGGTGTTGGTGGATGTGGATTTGTGTCGGTGGTGGCTGTCGGTGTTGTTGCAGTGGTGGTTGTTGGTGGCCGTTGTTGCGGTAGTGGTGGTTGTGCCGTTGTTATTGTTGATGATGATGAGAACTGGAGAGTAGTTTAATATATTATTTTAATATGTTGTAAATATTATTTTAATGTATAGAAGTGAAAAATAGAACATCTGATAAATGAGATGTTGTAAAATGATGTGGTAAAATAGTAAAGTAGGTTTTTGGTGTGTTAAAATGGCATTTTTTATAGAAGACCTGATGAGAATGCTCTTAAAAAAAAAATCTGTCAATAAAATCAAACCTAAAGCTATAAAATGAATTTGGAATGGTGAGTAGTCTAATCAGTGAAATTACTAATGGGACCAGGCATATAGACAATGACAGAATCGATAACAGAGGCATAGATAATACTGCTCAGTCATGCATGCACACCACACGCTTTCTCTAAACTACTAGTGCCTATGAAGCTTTTACAACTGCAACACGCTTTCTCTAATATGAAAGAGTAACTTGTTGGAAATGAATGATGACCCAACCTTATCCCAACATAATCACAAATTGGCCAATCATATTCAAAACACATGTAAGCCCATGCCAAAGAGGCACTTGCTTTAACAATCTTTTTTTCATAACAAATTTTAAAAAATAATTTCTAAACTATTATCCATTATTTAAGAAATGAATTACAACATTTGTATTTTATTATTATTATCTATACTATATAAAAGAATCCTCTTCTTTAAATTGATTTTTATTATCTATATTAAAGTTTTAATATTTTTATTTATTTAAATTTTAAAAAAAAATGATAATAAATGTAAATTATTAATATTTATCAAAAAAATAGAAAAGTTTTTGAAATACAATGTACGTGCTTGATTCTAATTATTATATAATTCATTGCACCCTTGTATACCTTCATTTTATTGTATCTCATTATGCCACTCCCACCTACCTTATTTGTCTTCATTTAACATACCTAGTGTACCTTACTTGCTTATTTACTTTTGTTTTCCTTCGCTGTGTTTTATGCCCAAGCCCATTTGAATATTCAACTCTTTAAGAAAATTTTTAAAATAAAAAAATAAACAAAAGCTGGAGGAGTGGCCGGATAAAGACTTAAAGCTTTACAAAATTGATTAAAGGAGCCCAACGAAATTTAAAAAAAGTGGTTGATGAAAGCAAGCTGTCAATCATCTTCAAAGCCTACTCAAGCCTACATATTTTACTTGGCTATATTTTATGGTATGTGGTTGTAAATATTCTGACACTTCCAACTCCAACCATTCAATTTTCCACCATCTTTTGTCATTTCCAATGTAGTCACATGCTTGGGTTCATAAAACTAAAAATCAGTACCAAAGAAAGCACCGGCTCTTGGAGTATCTCAATGGCTTGAATACTTAATAACAAGTACAAAAGAAAGCCAAAAAAAAAAACAAAAGAGAAGTTAGCATCTGGAGGTGAGGACGAAACAAAGAAGAAGAGTAAAATGCTTGGGTTAGTCATCTGGAAGTTAGTCACATGCTTGGGTTCACATGATGAAGGCTGCTTGCTGTGACTTGTGAGGGTTGATTTCTTCATTTTTGCTTTTCTCCTTCTTCTTCGTTGTCATCTTCTTCCTTTACTTCTTCTTCTTCTTCTCTGTTTTTTTATTTTTATTTTTCTCCCTTTCATTTGGTTCCAGATCTTAAAAAACCCAAAAAATTGCTGAAGTGTGGGCCAAAACTTTGCCGAAAAAAGGGAACCGTTCGAACTTCAAAAACCGGTCACGGTTCTCAGAACCGTTCGATCCGACCACGGTTCGCATGGATTTTTACTTTTTTTTTTCTCCATAAAACGGGTTTTGAAGCTAAAAAAACCGCAAAACTCAAAGGTTCGTGGTTTTTCCAGTCAGACCGTACGGTCCGATCTGGGTTTCAAAATCATGCTAAAAATACATGAGAAGAAGACGTAGAAAATGACACTATTGCCAAAATGGTATTTTTTCATGACATTGATATTCATCTTTTCCTTTAAGTCATTTATTTAAATCTACATTCTTTTTTTTCGTCTATTTGTTTGTTCTAATCAGTGAGATCTTTATTTTTTTTTTTTTTTTTTTTTTTTTTTTTTTTTTTTTTTTTTTTTTTTTTTTTTTTTTTGAGGATTGGGTGCTTCTAGATAGCTTGTGATACTGTTAATTGTGTTTATGAGCTATATTGTGATTTTGTTTAAAACCAAGTTAATCTTTCCATTATGAAGTAAAATTTCTTACTAATATGGAAATATTTTTTGGTGGCCCAACTTCTACAAAACTGGTTTAACAAGATCAAAATTTAAAAATAATATAAATGTTTGTATTAAAAGTTTAAAAGGTAACAAAGTAAACAAAACAAAAAGTTGTAAGTGCATTCACATAAATGTCAGGGTTTTTAACTAGATTTAGTCTAAAGAACGCACTTTTGTTAGTTAAGTTAATCTACTGTTTATAGATAACAATATCAATCTCAGTACTTACTGTCCGTTTGGATAGCTTATTTTTTGCCAATTTATTTTACTATTCAGCTTATTTTTGCTACTATTTATAGGTCATATTGCACTTTTTGATACTATTCATAGGTCTTACTGCACTATTTCAGCTAACTTTTACCTTTATCTATAGTACTTTCAGTAAAAAAATTTTAGCTTCAGCAAAATAAGTGAATCTCAAACAGACCCTTAATATGTGTTTGGATTCACGTTTGCGTTTCACGTTTTGCATTTTTTTTTTTTTTTTGCACGCGTTTTAGCTTTAGGGGCAAAGTCATTGTTCACCACTGTTGAGTTGTGATTTTTGACATTTTGCGCACACCAGTGGGTCCCATGCACTATTTACGGGACTCACAAATCTCACTTTGCAGCAATTTTTCATTAAAAATGGGTCTCACGATACTATTCATACATTTAAAATTTATTTTGCTATAATGTTTTCAGTTTTCTGTTTTCAGTTTCAACAAAAATAAGTTGTATCCAAATAAACCTTAATTAATATGGAAACTTTGGCGTCAGCATAACTTTGGTTTTCATTCTAAGAAAAAGAGTACCAGTTTGCTTATTTGCTTTTTTGTCAAGAACTTTAGAGCATCCACATCCGGATCTCATATCTCATCTTATTTTACCATCTTAAAAAGCTATTTTATCAATTATACCATACCATTTTACAATACACCCAACATTCCAAAACTCTATTATTTTACCATCTTATTAAAATATTTTTTTTTTTAATCTTTCTTTATTATTACTTTTCCAACCGTCATTATTTTTTTTTCATATTCAACTATTCCAGCTTTTTCAAACATCCTGCCAGTTTTTTTTCTTTTCAATTTCTTTCCAACTATTTCAACACACACACACACACACACACACAGAAGGACGGTTAAAGAAAGGTTGTGTGTGTGTCACACACACACACACACACACACACACAACCTGGCAATTTCTTTCCAACACACACACACACAAAACCTGCCATCTTTTTTTTTTTCTTTCAAATTCAACTATTCCAGCTTTTTCAAACATCTTGCCAGTTTTTTTTTCTTTTCAATTTCTTTCCAACTATTTCAACAACCACACACACACACACACATACACACACACAACCTGGCAATTTCTTTCCAACACACACACACACACACACACACAGAGGTTAAAAAGCATTAAAAAATTATTTTATTTTTATACCATTCAGCTACAGTACCATCTTACATTTGAGATAGTACTGTAGCTAAATCTCAAATTTTTTTTTTTGCATATGGGATATGGCCTTCCCATTGCTGATGGGTTTTGGGGCTTAAATGCCAAATGTTCTTAACATTTGGCATATACAAGCTCAAATGCGGATGCTCTTATATACAGCACTATCCATCACAAATTAATTCATGATTGACGCGTTGTTCCAAGGTAGTTTCCTAGGGCGGGGTCTATTTCTTGGGCAAATGGTCACAAGTACACATTTTTATTCCTTCTATGCACAAATCAAAACAACATTGCACTTTTCTTTTGAAATCACAACTTCTGTAGTAGGATTGAGTGATCGACACCTTTTAGGCTATTATATCTCACTTTTCTTCAATTAATTATATAGTGAGTTTTATGGTTCCAAGTTACAACTTAAAAAAATCATGCAAGAGGGAGAATAAGGGCATGTTTGGTCACCCAATTTGAGCAACATTGTTTTATGTTTAAACACCCAAACAGGTGGGACCCATGTTGAAATCTTTGTTTATGGATGGAGAGTTATTACATCATGCAATTTCTCTCTCATTATTTGTACTTTTTAGAAATTATTAATTATATTTTAATTATTAATTTCATTTTATTTTTAACTTTCTTATCAAATGGTTGATATTAAAAATTAACTTTTTAATTTCAACCGTTGAAAGGTAGTGCATAGTACACCTCTTAATCCTACAATTGTTGTTTCTTTTTTTGTTTGGTTTTGCTTACTATAAATTATCACGTAAAATTGCGTAGTCATTCAAGACAATGTGGTGAAGCAAAGTGTAAAGACATAAAAGAAAGCAAAATGTGTGAAGGTGGAAGTGAAGTGATATGTTCAAACTTTCCTTTCTAAAGTTAATAGCATTTAAGATAACTTTTTAAGTATTACGTGACTACTCAATCCTGTCAACAAATGGCAAGAATTAAACTTTGAATCAAAACTTTATGAAGTATAGAGTCTATAGATTAGAGTATGATCTAACGAGTCCATTTATTTTATTAAATGCTAAATTTATGTCTTCTATTATTTCTATTTCCTAAAATAAATAAATAAATAAATAACCCATCATATTTAAGTAATTGAAATAATAAACCCCTTTCCCTCTCCACTTTGTGTGTGTTTGTTTCTAAAAAAAATAATAATAATAGAATGCATAAATTTAGCATTTAATAAAATAGATGGACATGTGACAAGTTTTTATTTGTAGAGTATATAGTGGGGCAGGAAGAGTAGGATAGACGATTTGGACTCTGATGTGACTACTCAATTCTGTCAACAAAATCAAACCTAAAGCTATAAAATGAAATTACAATGGTGAGTAGTCTAATCACTAAAGCTACTGATGGGACTAGGCATTGAGGCAATGACGTAGTAATCAATAACAAAGGCATAGATAGTATTGCTTAGTCATGTATGCACACCACGCGCTTTCTCTAAACTACTGATGCCTATGAAGCTTTTACAACTGCAATGTGCTTTCTCTAGTATCAGCCATAATTTTCTTCACAAATGTGTTCACGTGAAAGGGTAACTTGTTGGAAATGAATGATGACCCAACCCTATCCCAACACAATCACAAATTGGCCAATCATATTCAAAACACATGAAGCCCATGCCAAAGAGGCAGAGATAATAAAAGCGTGGAGAAAACACAATTGTGCATGTTTTTACTTTTATTGTGAAGTGTTTCAGTTTCATGTGACCTACCTCCCATTTATAGTCTTTACAAAAATGAAAAACTTATTATGAACGGTTCCCACAGGTGTGGTGCTCACAAACTAGAGGAGAGAGAATAAAACATAATTTTATTTTTATGTTAACTACAATATCATCTATTTTTAAAATGATATCATATTAATATTTATTATTTTTTTACATCGATTCAGTTTATAAATGCTTTAGAATATCACATATAATCCTGTGAGCAGATACCAACATTTAATCCCTACTGGTGAGGGATCAACACTTATTCTCATATACAACCATGTGAGCGGGCTTAAACATATATCTGATCAATTCTAAAAACACTTATTTTGAGTCACATATCACAAAAGAAAGGTTTATACAAAATAGAAAAATTTACTTAATATGAACAATTATTCCAAATACAAAGGCATAAATTAAAGGATGCTTGACTCTCTTAGGAAATGAATAGGAATTGAAGAGTTTATATAAATTTTTTACAATTCTTGAGTAAGTTTGAAAGCTTAATTTGTTAAAAGAAATATTTTAAATACCATTTGGAAAAATAGGAATATGACTTTGAAATTACTTGGTTTTAAACCAATTTAATGAACCAGGACCTTTTTAGAAAACTTACTTTGAAGTTCAATTATTTTATGAAAATAGTTTAGTTTAGAAATTAAATCATCTTTTAAATGAGATTCAGACATTCAAAATGTTATTTACAATTTGAAGTTTCTCTTTAAAACATTATTTAAAAGTTGAAATTTCTCTTTCAATGATGTAAAAATGATTTTGATAAACTTTAGAAAATGTATGCTTAAAAACATAACATTTGAAAATGTTTGACTTCTAGGAACCTAAACAAAACTTGTGCATACAAAATCATTTTGTATGGTTTAGGGTTTAGGGTTTTAGGGCTTAGGGCTTAAAATCAATATGCCCTTCTATCTGCATAAAAATGGATGTCTATGGTTTTTTTCACGGATTTAGTGCTAAAATATTAGACATATACCTTGATAACAATCCACATAAACTCAAGTTTTGGGAAAAAAAATACTTTGATGGCTAGTTATTCACGAGACTTAATGGGGTACTTTCATACAAAATTTTGTTGTTGTTGTTTTTTTGTTTTTTTTTTTTTTTCCTCTGAAGAGTTTTCTATTTGTTTCTTGGACCTCTATATATGCTACCTATATGTTTTCACGCAAAAACTATGACATTGCATCTCGGTCAAAATTCTTGACCAGACGGAACTAGGGGCATTTTAGTACAAATTTTACTCGTTTTTTTTTTATTATTTATTTATTTTTTTAAAATTTTTCTGAAGACCAACGGTTTTTTTGGGCTTTGGCTCATGTTTTCAGAGGACCAAAGGTTCTGGATCCTAGCCCATGTTTTCAGAGACCTAATATTTTTGGATCTTGGCTCATGTTTTCAGAGGACCAAGGGTATTTTTAAAAAAAAAACCACGAGTAAATTTTGGACAAAAATGCCCCTAGTTTCCTCTGGTCAACAATTTTTACCGGAATGCAATGTTGCCGTTTTTGCATGAAAACTGGTAGGTAACATATATGGAGGTCCATGAAACAAGTAGAAAATTCTTTAGAGAAGGGGGAAAAAAAATAGCCTCGAGTAAGTTTTGTACGAAAATGCCCCTGGGTCAGATTGGTCAAGAATTTTGACCTGAATCCAATATCGGCAGTTAGCTCCTAAATATCCTTGGGTGCCTTCTCCCATGTTGTTTGCTGCCATTTCAAAGAAAGTTTCTTCTAAGGTCATGGACGAGATTAATGAACATTATGAGTTGTTTAGGGCATGTTTAGTAACTCCTAATTTCGGGAAAAACTCGATGTTTCAAATTCAAAGGACAATAACTCTCTTGATTTTTGTCGATAGAATTCAAATTTTGTGTTCAAATTCAAGCCCATAATGTGTACTTTCTAAAACATGTAGCCCGCGTTGGCCTTGGTAGCATGCATGCCTTGGCAGCATGCCCATGGGGGCTGCCTTGGCCTTAGCTACAAAACTTTCCCTTGGCTGCGTGCCCATGGGGCTACCTTGCCCTTGTTAGCATGCACGATTTTAAGGCCATTTTGGTCAATTAAGAGATTTCGCGGCCCCCCCCCCCCCCCAAACCCTGTAAAACACTAAAAACCACATAAAACGTAATTTCGCCATTCCAGTGACTTGAAAATATAAAGTATTTTTTTCCCAAAACTTGATTTTGTGTGGATTGTTCTCAAGGTCTTTGTCTAATTTTTAGCACCAAATTAGAGAAAAAAACCATACACATCCACTTTTACGCCCTTTCTATCTGCACGTAATTGTACTCTAGTCAAGAATTTGGACCGAAATGCAATGCCACCGTCTTTCAATGAAAATTTATAGGTGGCATATATAGGGGTCCAAGAAACAAATAGAAAATTCTTTAGAAAAAAAAAAAAAACCACGAGTAAATTTTGTACAAAAATGCTCCGAGGTTCGTCTAGTCAAGAATTTTGATAAGTTGTGGAGATCCAACTCCTCTATCAGCTCCAGGACTGGTTGTCCTCCTGATATTGTAAATGAACAAGAATTTGAACGCAAAATTTGAACTCTTTCGACCTAAAACAAGAGAATTATTTGGACATGCTTCCCAGAGGTCCACGCCATGATTAGCATAAACAAAATGTCTTTTTAGTCTTAGAGGTTAGACAAAAACTACTAACTGTCTGGTGTTTTCACTGTAATTTATTTATCTTATCCGCCAAGATAAGATATGTTTAAGCTACTAGGGAAATTGATGACATCTAATCTAAATGATAGACAAGATATTTCTGCATGTCATAGCTTGTGAAGTGCTCACCAAGCATTACTCCTATAGTAGCTATGTTTAATCATGATGATTTTTACTCTTGTCACTGGCTAGGGGCTAAGGGCTAAGGGCTAAGGCAGTAGATTTCTTTAAATTTATTTATTCTATTTATTTGCTTAGAAAAGTCACCACGCCATGATCAGCATAAACCCAATGTCTTTTCAGTCTTAGAGGTTGGACAAAAACTACTAACTCTCTGGTGTTTTCACTGTTAATTTATTTATCTCATACGCGAAGTTAAGATATGTTTAAGCTATTAGGGAAATCGATGACATCTAATCTAAATGATAGACAAGGTATTTCTCCATGTCATAGCTTTTGAAGTGCTCACCAAGCATTACTCCTATATAACTAGCTTAGGCCATGCATGCATAGAAAGTTCTGATTTGTAAAAAGGAAGTATGCTGAGCTTCGTGTTTTTTTTTTTTTTTTTTTTTTTTTTTTTTAAAAAAAAAAAAAAAAAACCACGAGTAAATTTTGTACAAAAATGCTCCAAGGTTCGTCTAGTCAAGAATTTTGATAAGTTGTGGAGATCTAACTCCTCTATCAGCTCCAGGACTGGTTGTCCTCCTGATTTTGTAAATGAACAAGAATTTGAACGCAAAATTTGAACTCTTTCGACCTAAAACAAGAGAATTATTTGGACATGCTTCCCAGAGGTCCATGCCATGATTAGCATAAACAAAATGTCTTTTTAGTCTTAGAGGTTAGACAAAAACTACTAACTGTCTGGTGTTTTCACTGTAATTTATTTATCTTATACGCCAAGATAAGATATGTTTAAGCTACTAGGGAAATTGATGACATCTAATCTAAATGATAGATAAGATATTTCTGCATGTCATAGCTTGTGAAGTGCTCACCAAGCATTACTCCTATAGTAGCTATGTTTAATCATGATGATTTTTACTCTTATCACTAGCTAGGGGCTAAGGGCTAAGGGCTAAAGCAGTAGATTTCTTTAAATTTATTTATTCTATTTATTTTCTTAGAAAAGTCACCACGCCATGATCAGCATAAACCCAATGTCTTTTCACTCTTAGAGGTTGGACAAAAACTACTAACTCTCTCGTGTTTTCACTGTTAATTTATTTATCTCATATGCGAAGTTAAGATATGTTTTAAGCTATTAGGGAAATTGATGACATCTAATCTAAATGATAGACAAGGTATTTCTCCATGTCATAGCTTTTGAAGTGCTCACCAAGCATTACTCCTATATAACTAGCTTAGGCCATGCATGCATAGAAAGTTCTGATTTGTAAAAAGGAAGTATGCTGAGCTTCGTGTTTTTTTTTTTTTTTGAAGAAGAGAGCTAGCTGTGTTTAATCATTATAATTTCTACTCTTATCACTGGCTAAGTGCTAAGGGCTAAGGTCGTAGATTTCTTTAAATTTATTTATTCTATTTATTTGATTAGAAAAGTCGCCACGCCTTGATCAGCATAAACACAATGTCTTTTCAGTCTTAGAGGTTAGACAAAAACTACTAACTCTCTGGTGTTTTCACTGTTAATTTATTTATCTCATATGCCAAGTTAAGATATGTTTAAGCTACGAGGGAAATTGATGACATCTAATCTAAATGATATACAGGATATTTCTCCATGTCATAGCTTTTGTTGTGCTCACCAAGCATTACTCCTATATAACTAGCTTAGGCCATGCATGCATTGAAAATTTTGATTTTTAAAAAGGAAGTGTACTTTGAACTTCGTGTGTATTTTTTTTTTTTTTTTTTGGAGAAGAGAGCTACCTGTGTTTAATCAATATAATTTTTACTCTTATCACTGGCTAAGGGCTAAGGGCTAAGGGCTAAGACAGTAGATTTTTTTAAATTTTTTTATTCTATTTTTTTGATTAGAAAAGTCCCCACGCCATGATCTGCATAAACACAATGTCTTTTCAGTCTTAGAGGTTAGACAAAAACTACTAACTCTTTGGTGTTTTCACTGTTAATTTATTTATCTCATACGCCAAGTTAAGATATGTTTGAGCTATTAGGGAAATTGATGACATCTGATCTAAATGATAGACAAGATATTTCTCTATGTCATAGCTTTTGAAGTGCTCACCAAGCATTTCTCCTATATAACTAGCTTAGGCCATGCATGCATAGAAAGTTCTGATCTGTAAAAAGGAAGTGTACGATGCGGTTCGTGTATATTTTTTTTTTGGAGAACAGAGCTAGCTATTTTTAATCATTGTAATTTTTACTCTTATCACTAGCTAAGGGCTAAGGCAATAGATTTCTTTAAATTTCTTTATTCTATTTATTATTGACCTCTCATCTCTTCTCTAACAGCTTCAGCCGTTCTCTCTAAGAATCTTCTCAAATACTTGTTTCTTTCTCTCCATCAAACTCTATGGCCAGTGAAAAATTTTCAACTCCCCCATTGACGAAAAAACGTGTTTCTGATTATGCATCAGATTCAGAGGAAGAAGTTGAACTTAAGAAGAACGAGAGCAAGAATCGTATTCCTGTGGCATTAGCTGAAGCTAATGCTACCAAACGCCTGCCAAAACTCTGAAGAAGAAGAAGAAAACCACTAAGACCCTCAACTCAATCGCAAATGATGATACTGGTGATGACCCTTCCACTCACAAGTCAAAAATCATATTTAAAGGATTTGAAGCTGTATCAATGAACAAGGAGTCCAGTCTGATTTCCTTCCCGAAGACACTGTTGCAGACTTAGTGAAGCTGTGGAATCTTTTAAGCAAGCAGAATTTGAATGCTCTCGATGTGAGGCACACTTTAGTGAGAAGCTCTTCGAGGCTGCCCGTGATATCTACAGCTCAAGCTACTGATAGTTTACCTCATTATCCATTTGTCCATGCTTAGCTTCTACTTATTAATGTCCTCTCATCATAAATGAACTCATAGAGTTACCCAAACAAAGAATTTGGGCCCCTCAAATCCAAATCCATGCCATCCAAGACAGATCATAAGAGCTTTTACTGACTCCAGAAACCAAATACAGAGTTAGCCGACAAGCCAAACAAAAAAGTTACACCACATCGAATCTTAAATAAACGTCATTTCCCATTTTCAATAAATTTTCTACTTTCACCCTTCCATTAAACACAGAAAGAGAGAGAAGCAAAAAATAACTACAAAAGGCAAAAACAAGAATCAGGCAAACATAGCAACTACATACAGGTACAACTCATATATCATAAACCCAGTCTCACAAAATTCTGAGTATCGGATGCATCTTTTTGCCACTTGAGCTGCCTATTTTTCTCAAAGTGGTTCATGATTTGTTGTGCACGGTTCACCAAAAGTTCATCAAGCACGTGGATGCCTTTAATTATAACCTCTCTTTTGTATCATTAATGGTTTTTTATTTATTTTAATTATAACCTCTCTCTCTCTCTCTTTTGGTATCTCTCCTATATATTGATATCTCTCCTCCCCAAACAGCCAAAACTAAAATAGTGTTGTACGTGGTGTTACAAATCCAGAGCTAGCATTTGGAAGCAACTAATTAAGAACACAAAATAGGAGAGGAAAAAAAAAAAATGGGTAGTTGTCATTTGTTGCACTTGCCATTAGGGAGTGCATCACAACATTCAATCTAAGGATGCA